>NC_034175.2:4426855-4726855 GCF_002021735.2 Oncorhynchus kisutch | reverse complement strand
AGTTTTACTGTTGCTATCAATATTGACAGTCCAAGGTAGTGGATGTGATGACTTTTTGAGGGAGGTTGTCAAGAATCTTCAAACCACCCTTAACTCAGACCACGCTGGATTTGTGAGTTGAACGTTGTGGCTATCCTTTTGTACCTGCATACACCCTGAGTAATGACAGTGGTTTAAACAAATATACGTTCACTTCCTAGTGGTTACATGTTTTATCAATTTGATGTTTTGTCTATTGGTATAGATACTCTTGTGAATACTGTGATTCCTGAACCAGTTTTTTCCTCCAAGCGTAAGGTGTTCCCTAAAGACTATTGGATTTCCCACCACTACAATGTCAACCTGCTGTGCAACACTGATCCGGTGAGTCACCATCTATTGATTAAATGACACCGTTTTAGTAAATGATTTATTCTCGTGTTTTATACAAACATCACACTTAGTGTATCTGCTATGTCTATCATTAAATCCTTCATTCTGATTCTCTGTTGAGCAATGCGGGAGGACCGGGATGGTATCAAATATACAGTATCAAACACTGGTTTTCCATGTGTTTGATGCAATGCCATTCGCTCCCTTCCAAACATTATTATGAGCTATCCTTCCCTCGGCAGCCTCCACTGGTTCCAGTACTCTAAAGTCTAAATTTGTGTTTTTGTCAGCGTTACTGGGCAGGATAATCAATAACCTCTGATTAGCACAATGATGATCAGCTCTGTGTTGTGCTCCGTTTATTCAAATCATCAGCGTAACCTCTGTGTCTAAAATCCTACTTCTGCCTCGGCTGCCCCTCCAGTGTTGTGTGTTCCGAGCTGCGACTGTTCTCTCTGACTCCTGGCTCCAGCTCCGCAGCCAGCTGTGGCCAGAGCACCATAGCTTCGAATTCATCTCCAACCTTATACAAGCCCTGGATGGCAGGGGTATGACAAAAGGGGTAGGTATAACTTTACAATGTCGTGGACATACTCTAGTCATTGTCGCGGGAAGTATGGGTGCTGCAGCACCCCCCTACTAAAGTAATCCATTGGTCCTTTACTAGTCAAGTATTAGCGAAACAATATAGCTGTCTGTATTGCCGGCAAAACTGTCTTCCCCAAACTACTTCCCGAGGCTATGACTCTAGTAGTCTATATGAACTGTTTTGGATAGAGAGTGTACTGTAGGTTGCCAGTGGGGGTGAACAAGTAGCAGCATGTACTCAAAAGAGACAGACACAGCAGCCTTAAACATTTTGGACTAAGTACTGTAAAAATAAAACATAATTGTGCCCGTGCAAATGCAACAAAACACTATAAAGATGCCTTGTTGTTATAGTAAATAAATGACAGAAAAGGGCTAAAACAGGGGAGAATAACGTTTTTTTTCCTGACCATGTGGCTTGACTATGCTTTAACTAGTGCATAGTTTTCCTGTTCAGGTCACCTATAATGTACGCAATGTATATCACAGGTTAACTCCCCAGAGAACCGGCTATCAATCAATGACAGTGCCTGCACTGTATGTCTGTTTAATAACAACTCCTCTCCTCCCTTATCCCCCTTTCCTCTCCTCCCTTATCACATCCCTCTCTCACAGAGATTTGAGGATCCTGACCCTTCAGTTCTTCCCTCTGTCTCCTCCTCTCCAGAGAAACTTCTCAACTTCACTTCATCTGTTTTCTCCAAATGGCTGGAGCTGGGGTGCTCGACCCCGGTGGACACTTGTCCCTTCCCCACTCTGGCCTCTCCGGCTGGGGAGGAAGAAAGGGCAGCTCTGGAAAGTAAAAAAGTGAGGTCATTAACCACACGAGCAGTTCACATGCAACACAGGGAGAATGAAGGGGAAACAGAGATGAGGTTAAACACATCTCCACCAACCAATAGGAGCCCAACATCCAACGGTGGGCTCCTATTAGTTCTTTCTGGGTCTTTGTTTTTTTTAATCTTTATTTAACTAGGCAAGTCAATTAAGAACAAATTCTTATTTACAATGACAGCTTACATTGGAGCCTCCTGTTATGTGGACTGCCCTGGATGCTACTGTAGAGCGGTTGCTATAGTTACTGAAGTGGATCTCTTCAATGGCGCACACAAAATGCAAGAAATAAAGAAATAAGATTCTCTGTTTTTGAAAGAATACATCCTTTTCTTTTTGCAATGTGTTTTGGAGCACTGGTTGGCTTTTTCTTCTCAATCTGTCCATTCTAGCAGTTCTAATACAGTAAGCTTTGTCAATCAAGTGACTGCCATGCACATGTAATTGTTGCACTGAAAGTACAACTGCAGTCAAGATTATGTATAGAATAACAACCTTTTCATTTACTGTCTGCACACCAGAGTTCTATTATCGCCATAAGAAACCATTACGTACCTATACAACATAGCCATATGTATAAAAAGCCATATTCTATGCAAGCTAACTAAACACTAACAAGTGTTTTATATTGAGCAAGCTACAGCACATAAATTATTGTCCAATATTTCTGATCAAATTCATATGATGTTTACAATGCAGTGGAATGTGAATATTTGTTTGTTTGTCTGTTGGTCTTCAATTAATGTTTTTTTTTCTTCTATGAACTTTTGTACATACTGCATCTTGTAAATAAAAACCATGCAGCCGTTATGGGTTTCTCTGATGTAGTCTTGTGTAGAGATCCCCGAGTGCTGACTGTTACCATCCCCAGTGTGGGGAGTATTTTGCAATTGCTGCAGAGCTGCACTGCTGTCTGATTCTCAACAGCTCTCCTTTTTCTTTCTGTCTCCTACAGGAAGACTTCTGTCATAAGTAAGTTGTAGTTCAATATAATTATGTCTGCAGTAATTATAATTATGTCTGCAGTTACTGGGTAGGCCTACAACTGAGCCAAATCACTCACATTAATCACACACATCAGGTATATGTACAGTTGAAGTCGGAAGTTTACATACATTTAGGTTGCAGTCATTTAAACTTGTTTTTCAACCCCTTCTCAAATTTCTTGTTAACAAACTAGTTTTGGCAAGTCAGTTAGGACATCTACTTTGTGCATGACACAAGTCATTTTTCCAACAATTGTTTACAGACAGATTATTTCACTTATAATTCACTGTATCACAATTCCAGTGGGTCAGATGTTTACATACACTAAATTGACTGTGCCTTTAAACATCTTGGAAAATTACAGAAAATTATGTCATGGCTTTAGAAGCTTCTGATAGGCTAATTGACATCATTTGAATCAATTGGAGGTGTACCTGTGGATGTATTTCAAGGCCTACCTTCAAACTCACTGCCTCTTTGCTTGACATCATGGGAAAATCAAAAGAAATCAGCCCAAAAATTGTAGACCTCCAAGTCTGGTTCATCCTTGGGAGCAATTTCCAAACGCCTGAAGGTACCACGTTCATCTGTACAAACAATAGTACGCAAGTATAAACCCCATGGGACCACACAGCCGTCATACCGCTCAGGAAGGAGACACGTTCTGTCTCCTAAAAATCAATCCCAGAACAATAGCAAAGGACCTTGTGAAGATGCTGGAGGAAACAAGTAGAAAGTATCTATATCCACAGTAAAACAAGTCCTATGTCAACATAACCTGAAAGGCCACTCAGCAAGGAAGATTCCACTGCTCAAAAACCGCCATAAAAAAGCCAGACTACGGTTTGCAACTGCACATGGGGACAAAGATCGTACTTTTTTGGAGAAATGTCCTCTGGTGTGATTAAACAAAAATAGAACTGTTTGGCATAATGACCATCATTATGTTTGGAGGAAAAGGGGGGAGGTGTCACGACTCCTACCGAAGGTGGCTCCCCTTCCTGTTCGGGTAGTGCTCGGCGGTCGTCGTCACCGGCCTACTAGCTGCCACTGATCCTTTTTCCTCCCCCTTGTCTGTTTATAAGTTACACCTGTGTTTAGTTAGGTTAATTGGTTGGGCTTTATTATCTAGCCGGCCCGCCTGCTGGGTGTGCGGGATTGTTTTATGTGTACTCTTGTGCACGCCTGTAAGTCCCGGTTGTTTGTGTACGTGTGTTGTTCGGGACTGTTTAGTTCCCCTGTGTTTTGGGGCATTTGTTTGAGTGGCGTCGTTTTCACCTGTGTGGTGAATAAAGAAGTATCGCTACTCTGAACTCTCTGTTTCCTGCGTCTGACTTCTTCCCCCACTACACCCCGGGCATTACAGGAGGGTTGCAAGCCGAAGAACACCATCACCACCGTGAAGCACGGGGGTGGCAGCATCATGTTGTGGGGGTGCTTTGCTGCATTAGGGTCTGGTGCACTTCACAAAATAGATGGCATCATGAGGGAGGAAAATTATGTGAAAATATTGAAGCAAAATCTCAAGACATCCGTCAGGAAGTTAAAGCTTGGCCGCAAATTATTCTTTCAAATGGACAATGACCCCAAGCATACTTCCGAAGTTGTGGCAAAATGGCTTAAGGACAGCAAAGTCCAGGTATTGGAGTGGCCATCACAAAGCCCTGACCTCAATCCAATAGAACATTTGTGGGCAGAACTGAGAAAGTGTGTGCGAGCAATGAGGCCTACAAATGAGGCCTATGACTCAGTTACACCAGCTCTGTCAGGTGGAATGGGCCAAAATTCATCCAACTTATTGTGGGAAGCTGGTGGAATGCTACCTGAAACATTTGACCCAAGTTATACAATTTAAAGGCAATGCTACCAAATACTAATTGAGTGTATGTAAACTTCTGACCCACTGGGAATGTGATGAAAGAAATAAAAATCTGAATTCTCTCTACTATTATTCTGACATTTCACATTCTTAAAATAAAGTGGTGATCCTAACTGACCTAAAACAGAGAATTTTTACTAGGATTAAATGTCAGGAATTGTAAAAAAAAATGAGTTTAAATGTATATGGCTAAGGTATATGTAAACTTCTGTATGTATGCCAATACATGCACACACCCTGACACATCCATGCAAGCACAAGCACACACACACTTTAGACAGAACACTTGCAAAATCTTTGATACAAAAAGAAGGAGCCCCTTTTTTCCTGATGTTTAAGACAGAACTTCCATTAAACTCAGCCAGGTGCTTTCTTTAATGCACACAAACTTTAAAAAGCAAGGCTCAGAGACCGACAACAATACCCCCAAGGCATGTCGAACTTCCTTTTGTAAATGTAGAGGCAGCAAAATGAGCATCAGCCTTTCTGAGAAACTATGATAAACATCTGCAGACACAGCTGAGAGAGAGACACAGTTGAGAGAGAGAGAGAGAATGTTGCACAACATCAAAACAGACAGTGAGATTCAAACAAACAGATGCACACAGATAATGTTTGCTGTTCTATTATGAGGAGAGGACAACCACAGAGAGGCCAGAGAGAGAGCTTTCAGTTATTCGTTCTGTTTTTAATGAACTGCTTCATAGCTCCGGGTGTTGGGAAATAACATTAAGACAGCAAAAATACACATTTCCTCTGCAAATTTGACAGTAAAGTTGTGTAGGGCCAAGGGTCTTCAGGGGGACTGCAGTAAATACCATAGAGATAGATCGAGGACTCGTCTTTGTATCTGTGCAGTTATAGCGTCTGTGACAGCATGGGCAGCACCATTGAGGCAATCTCCATTTTGAAATAGTGAATTTTCTTCTTCATGGTTGACTTATCCCTCCTGATGATCTGGTTGAACATGACTCCAACAGGGTCACCAGGTGGGATCAGCAAGTGAAGTTGGAAGTCCCACCCAGTTGACTACATTAGAGAGCGATAGGGGGCGGCAGGTAGCCTAGAGTGGTTAGAGCATTGGGCCAGTAACCGAAAGGTTGCTAGATCGAATCACCAAGCTGACATGGTAAAAATCTGTCTATCTACCCTTGAACAAGGAAGTTAACCCCTAGGCTGTCATTGTAAATAAGAATTTGTTCTTAACTGACTTGCCTAGTTAAATAATAGTAATGCGTCTTCTTGTAGGCATTAACTCCGCCATGGTTAGTTGGACAAAGCCTATGGGAAAATTAATGGACTTTTTGGAGGATTTTTGTATAAATGCCGAAAATAAGGTCTGTGGTTTTGTTCTATGAGGTAATCTTCATCAGCTAACGGCACTTTTTGTGAATTTTGAAGCATTTATGTAATCAAAAACACACTTAAAGCACATAAAAGGCTTCATCATTCATAAAGGTCATGTTAACTGACTGATATTATCACATAGAACAAAAAGTGTAAGATCTCTGATCTTCAAAGCTTGTGTTAACCTTATTTTCGGCATTTATTACAAAACCTTATCCTTTCCCCATTCATTTTCCCAATAGAAATGGCTCAAGGAATCTGGGGCAACTAATTTCTGTTTTTGAGGACTACAAGCTGGCGAGCTCCATAGCGCTGCCTATGTTAATAATATGATCTTTTGGCCACTAGAAGCCTCAATCATTCTCCATGGTAAATACCCATCACCATTACACCAGAAGTAAACATGATGATATGTAGTATAGTATTGATATTGCATGACTGAAATTGCAATGATAATGCTCAGGCTCAGCAATGCAAGTGGCTGGAGTTTGGACAGTAGGCTCAGTGGTGATTTTAGCATGTAAATCTTGGTGTGGCAAACTCCCCAAAAATGTTTTTGATGCATGCCAGCAAAGCCACTACACAACACAAGACAACATAAACAATACGTTAATTCCACTATAATGGTTAACAAACGGTGCCACTAAAACTGTAATGGCCTACATGAAGCTGTTCCAATAGCAGAGCCTTCCTTTCAGGAACATGGAGTGAATCCTTACCACCGCTACACCTGGCTATCAGCTATGCCTTGTCTGGCAGCGAAACAGTTAATTCAGCCTAATTTATTGACTTTTTAAAAAACATAGCTGATATGGCTGACTTGTTTAAACAAATGTGGTTTCTACTGACAATTGATATGTACAAACTATGGCATAAGGGAACGATAAGCGGATAAGAAGCCATCCTTAATATTGATTAAGACATTAATGAGTGAGCTAAGACGGATGTAATCAACATAACCATTTGTTCAGCACTTTTGAAATGTAGAGCCAAAGAATTCAGAACATGGGCCGTTCTTACAGTATTCTCCCTGTACACCAAGTCAGAAACGTAAGATTAAAAAAAAATCACCTTTATTTAACCAGGTAAGCTAGTTGAGAACAAGTTCTCATTTACAACTGCGACCTGGCCAAGATAAAGCAAAGCAGTACGACAGAAACAACAACACAGAGTTACATGGAATAAACAAGCGCACAGTCAGTGTGTGCAAATGGCATGATGAGGTATGGCAATAAATGGCCATAGTAGCAAAGTAATTACAATTTAGCAGATTAACACTGGAGTGATAGATGAGCAGATGATGATGAGCAGATGATGGTGTGTAAGTAGTGATATTGGTGTGCAAAAGAGCAGCAAAGTAAATAAAAACAATATGGGGAGGTAAGCAGATTGGGTGGGCTATTTACAGATGAACTATGTACAGCTGCAGCGATCGGTTAGCTGCTCAGATAGCTGATGTTTAAAGTTAGTGAGGGAAATGTAAGTCTCCAGCTTCAGCGATTTTTACAAATCGTTCCAGTCACTGGCAGCAGAGAACTGGAAGGAAAGGCGGCCAAAGGAGGTGTTGGCTTTGGGGATGACCAATGAGATATACCTGCTGGAGCACGTGCTACAGGTGGGTGTTGTTATCATGACCAGTGAACTGAGATATGGCGGAGCTTTACCTAGCATAGACTTGTAGATGACCTGGAGCCAGTGGGTCTGGCGACGAACATGTAGCAAGGACCAGCCGACTAGAGCATACAGGTCGCAGTGGTGGGTGGTATAAGGCGCTTTGGTAACAAAACGGATGGCACTGTGATAGACTGCATCCAATTTGCTGAGTAGAGTATTTGAAGCAATTTTGTAGATGACATCGCCGAAGTCGAGGATCGGTATGATAGTCAGTTTTACTAGGGTAAGTTTGGCGGCGTGAGTGAAGGGGGCTTTGTTGCGAAATAGAAAGCCGATTCTAGATTTGATTTTGGATTGGAGATGTTTGATAAGAGTCTGGAAGGAGAGTTTACAGTCTAGCCAGACACCTAGGTATTTGTAGTTGTCCACGTATTGTAGGTCAGAACTCTCCAGAGTAGTCATGCTAGTCGGGCAGGTGGGTGCAGGCAGCGAACGGTTGAAAAGCATGCATTTGGTTTTGCTAGCGTTTAAGAGCAGTTGGAGGCCACGGAAGGAGTGTTGTATGGCATTGAAGCTATTTTGGAGGTTAGTTAACACAGTGTCCAAAAAAGGGTCAGATGTATACAGAATGGTGTCGTCTGCGTAGAGATGGATCAGGGAATCACCCGCAGAAAGAGCGATATCGTTGATATATACAGAGAAAAGAGTCGGCCCGAGAATTGAACCCTGTGGTACCCCCATAGAGACTGCCAGAGGTCCGAACAACAGGCCCTCCGATTTTACATACTGAACTCTATCTGCGAAGTAGTTGGTGAACCAGGTGAGGCAGTCATTTGAGAAACCAAGGCGATTGAGTCTGCCAATAAGAATACGGTGATTGACAGAGTCGAAAGCCTTGGCCAGGTCGAGGAAGACGGCTGCACAGTATTGTCTTTTATCGATGGCGGTTATGATATCGTTTAGTACCTTGAGCGTGGCTGAGGTGCACCCGTGACCAGTTCGGAAACTGGATTGCACAGCAGAGAAGTTACGGTGGGATTCTAAATGGTCAGTGATCTGTTTATTAACTTGGCTTTCAAAGACTTTAGAAAGGCAGGGCAGGATAGATATAGGTCTGTAACAGTTTGGGTCTAGAGTGTCACCCCCTTTGAAGAGGGGGATGACCGCGGCAGCTTTCCAATCTTTAGGGATCTCGGGCGAAATGAAAGAGAGGTTGACCAGACTGGTAATAGGGGTTGCAACAATGGCGGCGGATCATTTTAGAAAGAGAGGGTCCAGGTTGTCTAGCCCAGCTGATTTGGACGGGTCCAGGTTTTTGCAGCTCTTTCAGAACATCTGCAATCTGGATTTGGGTGAATGAGAAGCTGGGGAGGCTCGGGCAAGTAGCTGCGAGGGGTGCGGAGCTGTTGGCCGGGGTTGGGGTAGCCAGGAGGAAAGCATGGCCAGCCATAGAGAAATGCTTATTGAAATGTTAGATTATCATGGATTTATCGGTGGTGACCGTGTCGCCTAGCCTCAGTGCAGTGGGCAGCTGGGAAGAGGTGCTCTTGTTCTCCATGGACTTTACAGTGTCCCAAAACTTTTTGGAGTTAGAGCTACAGGATGCAAATTTCTGTTGGAAAAAGCTGGCCTTTGCTTTGACTTCCATGAACAGTTGCATATTGTGGGGACTATTCGATGCTATTGCAGTCCGCCACAGGATGTTTTTGTGCTGGTCGAGGGCAGTCAGGTCTGGAGTAAACCAAGGGCTATATCTGTTCTTAGTTCTACATTTTTTGAAAGGGGCATGCTTATTTAAGATCGTGAGGAAATTACTTTTAAAGAACATCCGGGCATCCTCGACTGACGGGATGAGGTCAATATCCTTCCAGGATACCTGGGCCAGGTCAATTAGAAAAGCCTGCTCACAGAAGTGTTTTAGGGAGCATTTGACAGTGATGAGGGGTGGTCATTTGACCGCGGACCCATAGCGGATGCAGGCAATGAGGCAGTGATCGCTGAGATCCTGATTGAAAACAGCAGAGGTGTATTTGGAGGGCAATTTTGTCAGGATAATATCTATGAGGGTGCATACTGTATAAGCAGACAATGAAAGTTCTTAAAATATTAAATGATTACATCTCTCTAAAACAGGCTATATGCTACATGTGCACCACCAAGTCAGAACAGTAGGCTAAGTAATGAGGGGGAAAGGGACCAAGTTATTAGTGTGATGCACATGGGCTGCTAACAGCTTACTACACAACATACACTTAGTATTACTTTCTTAGATACAGTATACATATCTCCCTGGCATATTACATAATTTATGCAGCAGCATTCAAGACATTTTTGGACCTGTTCAAGTTCTGTGCTCACTTGAACAGGAAGGTGGCACGGGGAACCTTCTTGTGGGCAAATTTTGTCTGACATTCTCTGGATTTATGGTGCTTTCAAGACAACTGAAAAACAAGTGATCAGTGATCTTTAGGTCGGAGTTCCCGACTTCGAATTCCGAGTTGGATGACCATTCAAAACATATTTTCCCAGTCTGAGCTAGTTTTTTTTCCGAGTTCCCTGTTGCCTTGAACTCACTAAAGTCTGATATTTCCCTGTTCCGAGTTTCCAGTTGTTTTGAACTCGGCAGAAGTCATTCTGGATCGACAGCATGGACAATGTATTCAACCTTTTCTTGCACATTGTGTTGCTTGTGAATGTTTATCCGTTTAAGCTTGAAAAAAAGACTCTAAACCCAGACTTGGACCACACAACCTCTCCACCGAATAGAAGGCTAGTGATTGCTTTGCAACACTTGCAGTTAACCACTGATTCCTTCCAAACCACTCATTGTTGAATTTGCAATTTCCAACTTTCTGTGTAATGTTTATGTCCAATGGCCGATGAGCACCGATATGTTTTTTCTACAATTTCTCTTCATATGACAAGAATTGAAAAGGATTTACCAGTAGATTGTCGACTTGATTCAAGATGATGACTGCTTGTCCAGCTTGCTAGCTCAGATTTTTAAAGTATGATGTTGATTTTTATCAGTCCAATCAAAGCTATTGTAGATATAACGTGATTTTACGTCATTTTATCTGTGGCCAATGACCTTGAGCCTTCTTGGATGTGCACTTTTAATGTAAATTTATGGCAGCACCCAAGGGGCCTGAACTTTCTAGCTCTCCCTGTAGATTTTGCGGTGACGTAGTGTCCCCATGAGTGACAGAACACTGAGCAAATCATGGCACAACTAGAGAAGATTACCAACTCCTACGCTCTGTATTTTTCGCTGGCTGCCCCTCCACCACACAAAGCACTGAGCTACGCTGAAACACCTGCATTTCTGATCTGCCTTACACCTGCATTTCTGATCTGCCTTACTCAAGAAAGCAAAAAAGAGACCATGTTTGTATTCGGCTTTATTAACCCAATATTTTTTTTTACATTGTTTGCAAACTGATTTGTGACACGTTTAATGCCAAAATAACATGCGAAACAGGGGAAATAATATTTTAGCTAAACAGGTGGGGCTCAAAACCCCACTTGCCTTGAATGGGTGGCCACAATCAGCTATTTTCAAATCTTATTCACATTACATTTTGTAAAACATTTTGTTTATCCATAAGATTACAGTAATTCCTTCCTTGGTTAGATGTTTATAGAATTAGTGGACTTTACTGGCAGTAGCAAGGGTCAGGCAAAATTCCAGACTGTCTGCCAAAGAGGCCAGTCAGGAACAGAGGAAGAACATCAGCTGAATTATCGTAAATGAGCGAGACAGAGCGAGCGAGAGACAAACCACGTGATCAATCCACCGGAAGTAAGCAAAGCCTGGCCCCTCTCAAAATGTCGGCGCCCAGAGAAGACATGCTTCCGAACGAAGATGGAGAGGTGGATGAAATGGAAGGGGGTGGCAGCGACGAAGACGAAATGGAAGAAGAGGGAAAGGATGGAGAACAGGAAACTCAAGTTTATGTCCCCGGAAAACAGCCTCTCCAACCCGGAGAGGAGCTCGAGATGGACCGCTCGGCTTACCGCATGTACCACGAGTGTCAGACGGGTTGGTCCAACAGTTAACTAGCTAATAGAGCGATTTTATTGCCCATCAAACAAATTAATTTGAATGTTTTAAACTGACAGGTGCTCCTTGCCTGAGCTTCGACGTGTTGAGAGATGCGAATGGAGACGGCAGGGAACAGTATCCCCTCTCTATGCTGCTCTGTGCAGGCACACAGGCTGACGCTGCCCTCAGCAACAGGTAGCTGTCACACCCACCGATCCATTACAATGACACTCAGCATACCCTCAGACTGCCTTCCTATTGTGAGGCTGATGTGAAGGGATCCTCAAATATTCACATTGAATATACTTTTTGCACACCCCGCTATTGGTAGTCCTTTATTGCCCAGGCCTCATTGACTTATCCTACCATACCTTTTCTCCTCCTTCCTCTAAGACTGCTTCTCATACGCATGCACAACCTCCACGGTACTACAGAGAAAGTGAAGGAGGGGGACGAGAGCAGTGATGGAGAGAGTGATGAAGAGGATGATGATGAAGATAAGAAGCCACAGATGGAGTTGGCCATGATGCCTCACTACGGAGGGATCAACAGAGTCCGAGTGAGTTTAACTGTTCTCATTGTCTGAGAGTATCTGAATATCTCTTGTACCCTCAGTTTGTTCTTCTGTACATGCACCCTGATTGGACTGTGTGTGATGTGAGGCAGCAGTATACTGTGGTTTGAAAGGCGCAACATTAACGTTGTCTATTTTCCCACCAGGTGACCCATCGTGGAGATCAGTCATTGGCTGCTGTCTGGTCAGAGAAAGGTCAGGTGGAGATATTTGACCTCCGATCCCAGATGGAAGCCGTCTACAGTTCAGCTGCCATGTCAACCTTCGTCAAACAGCAGAAGGAAGCCACGCCCCTCTTCAGTTTCTCGGGTCACATGACTGAGGGCTTTGCCATTGATTGGTCGCCCAAAGTACCCGGTGAGTCGGTCCATTGCCACGTCTGATGTTTTGGTACCTCTAAAGCAGAGTGCATATTCCTCACCATCTGCTGTGTAGATACTGTTCTATGTATAAGGGGATGTCTACTATGTTGGCTTCCATCCCAAATTAATGAGAATGACTGGCTCAATCTAATTACCTTGATGATAAATTTGATTTTTTTTGTACAGGACTAGTCTTAATGTGGTTCTGGGAAACTGTCCCTAAATAAATGTGAATACATGAGTAGAATAATAAGCTCATTTATTAGTATGTTTTGTCTAAAAGGTCGGCTGGTCAGTGGCGACTGCAAAAAGAACATCCACGTGTGGGAACCACAGGAGGGAGGGACTTCCTGGCAGATCGACCAACGGCCTTTCAGTTCTCACACCAAGTCCGTGGAGGACCTGCAGTGGTCACCCACAGAAGCCACGGTATGATGGGAGAAGCAGTGGGATGTTAGGCTGAGTGACAATATCAGTAGATGAAAAGAAATGTCAGTTGAAGCAGACATGATAGCTAAAACATGATAGCTAAAACTGCAACTTTCTGTCTCATTGTCCTCTTTCTTCCTCTTTCATCATACCCCCAAGGTTTTTGCGTCCTGCTCTGTGGATCAGTCCATCCGGGTCTGGGACACCAGAGCCCCGCCCAACTCCATGCTCTGTGCCAAGGAGGCACACTCCTCAGACGTCAACGTCATCAGTTGGAACAGGACTGAACCATTCCTCCTGTCCGGCGGGGACGACGGACTTCTGAAAGTTTGGGACTTGAGGCAGTTCCAGGTAAGAACTGCAGTAAGGTAAATTTGGCCCTAGACTTAGACATTAGTCTAAGGTTGGGATTTAGGGAGGGTCATCTGATCCTATGGTACGAACCAGGGCAAGTTTATTTTGGGAAACTGAAGGCTGAGTTAATCGTTAGAACCTTCGTAGGAGTATCATTACATCTCAGAGCTGTTTCCCAAAACCATCATTGCTGAAGTTGCACTTGAAAACATTTGTTATTTAGCATTTAAAGGCAGAGACCGTACAGGTGCATTAAAGCTGGGACTGAGAGACTGTAAAATAGCTGCTTTCTCTAGGCCATCAGACTGTTTAAATAGTCACCACTGGGGTTGCACATTTTAGGGAATATTCAGAGGTGGAAACTTTCTGTGGGAATATATTAATATTACTTTCTGTTAATTCCCATATCATTTAAATGTACATGTTTTGCATTGGATATACACTACTGTTCAAAAGTTTGGTGTCACTTAGAAATGTCCTTGTTGATGCTGGCCTTCTAGGCAGAGTTGCAAATAAAAATCCATATCTCAGACTGGCTAATAAAAAGATTAAGATGGGCGAAAGAACACACACTGAACAGAGGAACTCTGCTTAGAAGGCCAGCATCCCAGAGTCGCCTTTTCACTGAAGCTGACAATTGGCCTCAGTACGCCTATGTAGATATTCCATTAAAAATCATGTTTCCAACTACAATAATCATTTACAACATTAACAATGTGTACACTGTATTTCTGATCAATTTAATGTTATTTTAATGGACAAACAAATTGCCTTTCTTTTAAAAAATGAGGACATTTCTAAGTGACCCCAAACTTTTGAACAGTAGTGTATTTTCCATATCATATGGAGACAGAAACATAAACCTTTTACCTTATCATAAGTAGACATAATTGCAAATTATGAAATACTTCCAATATAATTTTTTTAAATGAATTAGTTATGAATTGAACTTTTAATTAAATGAGTTGACTCTTAACATGGAATGATTTCACTGAACAACAAAAGAAAAGGAATATTGAATGGTCCCCAATGATCCATTGCAACCAAAAATGTTTTCAACATACATCTGTAAAAGGATATTCTAGAAACAAAATATTTGGTTGTCTTCCTCTCGGGCTTCCATGTCTTCTCCCTGGACCTCATCAATGTTTACCTCTTGAACATCAGACTCTGAGGCCTCATCTTCACTCACTTTCCAACCTTGTTGAGGATGGCTCGCTGTCAGGCTCAAAAAGCCTAAAATTTGCCCGGATGGCACCAATTTTTCAACCCTTGTATTGGTCGGCCTGTTGCGTGCCTTGGTGTGTGTGTTCCCAAACAAGGACAAGTTGCGCTCTGAGGTGGCTGATGTTGGTGGGATTTGGAGCATGATGGAGGCAACAGGGGAAAGAGCCTCAGATCCACAAAGTCTCTTCCACCAGGTGGCTGATGAGATATGTTGGCACGACTGCCATATCGCATCTCCATCCCAAAGCCCTTGCTTGGAAGTGTACTTCGCCAGACTGCCAAGAACCTTGCCCTCATTCAGGCCAATGTGGCGAGACACGGTAGTGATGATACCGTAGGCCTTGTTGATCTCTGCACCGGACAGGATGCTCTTGCCAGCATACTTGGGGTCCAACATGTATGCTGCTGCGTGTATGGGCTTCAGGTAGAAGTCTTCACGCTTTTTGATATATTTCAGAACTGCAGTTTCCTCTGCTTGGAGCAACAATGAAGGGGGCAGGGCAGTATGGATTTCTTCTCTTACATCTGCTAGTATAATGAAACAGCAGGGAGCAGGTCTCGAACCCTCTACCTTTGAGCCCGAGGTCCGGCGCGCTATCGACTGTGCCACAAAAGCATGCTCGTGCGGCAGAGTCGATTTCCGCGCTTATAAACCCAGGGTCGTTACACTAGCAGAGTCTGAACATCAGACAGGATGGCATTGTCTCCCTCAATCCGTGCAATGGCTTCTGCTATAGGTTTCAGGAGTTTCAAGCTGTTACCAACCTCTCCCAAAATACATAATCCAGAAGGATCCTCTTGATGGGGCTGTCCATATCGGCAGGCTGTGATGTGGCCATTTCTTGGAGCGACTCCTTCCCCTCCAGGAGACTGTCAAACATGATGACAACACCAACCCAACGGGTGTTGCTGGGCAGCTTCAATGTGGTGCTCTTATTCTTATCACTTTGCTTGGTGAGGTAGATTTCTGCTAGAACTTGACCCTTCACATACCTAACCATTTCCTTGGCTCTCTTGTAGAGCGTATCTATTGTTTTCAGTGCCATGATGTCATTGAGGAGCAGATTCAATGCATGAGCAGCACAGCCAATGGGTGTGGTGTGAGGTTAGGACTCCTTCACTTTAGACCAAGCAGCCTTCATGTTCACAGCATTGTCTGTCACCAGTGCAAATACCTTCTGTGGTCCAAGGTCATTGGCTGCCTTCAGCTCATGTAGTGCAATGTAGAGACCGGTGTTTCTATTGTCCCGTGTCTGTGCGCTTTTAGAATACTGATTGAGGGGTGGAGATGATGTAGTTAATTGTTCCTTGCCCACGAACATTCAACCACCCGTCAGAGATGATCGCAATACAGTCTGCTTTCTCTATGATTTGCTTGACCTTCACTTGAACTCTGTTGAGCTCTGCTTCCAGCAAATTAATAGATAAAGCATGTCTGGTTGGAAGGGTGTATGCTGGGCGAAGAACATTCAGAAATCTCTTCCGAGACACATTGCCTGTGAGCATCAGAGGGGAACCAGTTGCATACACAGCTCGAGCAAGACATTAATCAGCATTTCTCTGACTACGTTCCTCCATTGACTCAAAAAAACATGATTCCAGGAGGACCATGAGCGGTTTCTATCGGTAAGGTGTCTGATTCATCATTTTCACCTCGAACAGAAGTAGAGGGACTTTTGTCAATGGTTGCTTGTTGTGAGCGCTGAGGGAACTTTATGCACTTAGCCAGATGATCCTGCATCTTTGTTGCATTCTTCACATATGATTTTGCACAGTATTTGCAAATGTACACAGCTTTTTCTTCTACATTAGCTGCAACTTTAAATAGCATTTCTGGGTTAAACAGGAATACCAGGATGGTTGCAATTTTCTCAAAGGTATTTTTTTAAAGATTTTCTGTAAAATATTAAACCCATAAAAAGGAATGGAAGCAATGCAAATACTGTAAATGCCATCTTTGCATGATTATTGTACCATCTGGGTTGGTTTGTTTGGGTTTAAAATGGCTGCAGTCCCAACACCCTTAACAGATTAATCCTCACTGCACGCCACTGCTGCTGGACAATCACACTGCCATCAATCTCTACCTGTGTTTTCTGTTCATCGGACAATAATCAAATCAAATTTTATTGGTCACATACACATGGTTAGCAGACGTTAATGCGAGTGTAGCGAAATGCTTGTGCTTCTAGTTCTGAACTTACAGTAATATCTAACAATTTCCCAACTACCTTATACCCACTCAAGTGTAAAGGAATGAATAAGAATATATACATATAAATATATGGATTAGCGATGGCCGTGCGGCATAGGCAAGATGCAGTAGATGGTATAGAGTACAGTATAGACATATGAGATGAGTAATGCAGGTTATGTAAACATTATATAAGGTGGCATTGTTTAAAGTGACTAGTGATACATTTATTACATTCATTTTTTATTATAAAAGTGCCTAGAGATTTGAGTCAGTATTTTGGCAGCAGCCACTCAATGTTAGTGATGGCTGTTTAACAGTCTGATGGCCTTGAGATAGAAGCTGTTTTTCAGTCTCTCGGTCCCAGCTTTGATGCACCCGTACTGACCTCGCCTTCTGGATGATAGCGGGGTGAACAGGCAGTGGCTCAGGTGGTTGTTGTCCTTGATGATCGTTTTGGCCTTCATGTGACATCGGGTGCTGTAGGTGTCCTGGAGGGCAGGTAGTTTGCGCGATAAATCCTCTTGTCTCCACCAGCCCATGGGACTGGTCTGGGGTCAGTGTGTGTTTGACAAGGCAGATCTTAGTTATTCAGTTATTCTAAACCAGAATGCTCACAACAGAAGTGAGGAGAGATTATGCTAAACTGTAATATTATCTACCTGTGCTTTCAGTCGGGCCGGCCGGTGGCTAACTTCAAGCAGCACAGCGCGCCAGTGACATCAGTAGAATGGAACCCTGTGGACTCCAGCGTGTTCGCCGCCTCTGGAGCGGACGACGTGGTCAGCCAATGGGACCTATCGTTAGAGTCATGTGATGTGGGTGCGAGGGAGGAGGGGGTGAAGGACCTGCCCCCCCAGCTGCTGTTCCTGCACCAGGGTCAGACAGAGGTTAAGGAAATCCATTGGCACCCGCAGATACCCGGGGTGATGGTCTCTACTGCTCTGTCAGGCTTCAACGTGTTCAGGACCATCTCTGTATAGTTTGTGTGTGTGTGTGTGTGTGTGTGTGTGAGGGTCTAAGTGTGCCTGTGTTTTTTACTTCTCAGTCCCCTCTGCTCTGTTGGCATGCATTTACCATGTACTGTGCATGTATGTTATTCCTTCTGGCCTTCACAAGTAGCATGTGTACCAACATGTTCAAAATAAAACACTTTACCAAATTACTGTTTTGGTGTATATTTTTTTCTCAACCCAACAAAATGACTGTTGGTTGACATGAAGGAATGAAATAATGAGCTATTCTTTTCCATTAATGTACACCCCCCTATGTCTGTATTTCTAGAGTGATGCTAATATTTTGCTTTTAGGTCAAAGGGTTTAGTACAGTGTCACCTTTTATTTGAGGGTATTTTTATATACAGCTGTGGGAAAAATGAAGAGACCACTGCAAAATGATCAGTTTCTCTGATTTGACTATTTATGGGTATGTGTTTGGGTCAAATGAAATGTTTTGTTCTATAGTCTACTAACAACATTTCTCCCAAATACAAATATTGTCATTTAGAGCATTTATTTGCAGAAAATGACAACTGGTCAAAATAACAGATGCTGTGTTGTCAGACCTTGAGTAATGCAAAGAAAACAAGTTCATATTCATTTTTTAAACAACACAATACTCATGTTTTAACTTAGGAAGAGTTCAGATATCAATATTTGATAGAATAACCCAGATTTTTTTCAATCACAGCTTTCATGTGTCTTGGCATGCTCTCCACCAGTCATTGATATTGGGTGACTTTATGCCATTGCTAGCGCAAAGTTTCAAGCTGCTTGGCTTTATTTGATGGCTTGTGACCATCCTTCTTGATCACATTCTTGATCTGGTGGTCCTCCATCCACACCTTGATTGACCTGGCTGTGTGGCATGGAGCATTATCCTGCTGGAAAAACTATTCCTTGCATCAACGATTCCTTGCATCAATCAATTTCACAGTGGGTACGAGACACTGGCTTGTATTCCTCTCCAGGTCTCGCACCCGCTGTGAAATTTGGTGGAGGATCTGCGATGATCTGGGGGTGCTTCAGCAAGGCTGGAATCGGGCAGATTTGTCTTTGTGAAGGACGCATGAATCAAGCCACGTACAAGGTTGTCCTGGAAGTAAACTTGCTTCTTTCTGCTCTGACAATGTTCCCCAACTCTGAGGATTGTTTTTTTTCCAGCAGGACAATGCTCCATGCCACACAGCCAGGTCAATCAAGGTGTGGATGGAGGACCAATTTGGGAGAAATGTCAGTAGTTTATAGAATAAAACAAAAATGTTAATTTTACCAAAAAGCATAGCTATAAATGGTGAAACTGATCATTTTGCAGTGGTCTATTCATTTTTTCCAGAGCTGTAATATGCACACAGTGGTCTTCTCTAAATACCCATATCAGCGTACTACATACTTAAACTCCATGCTATTCCCTCACTTTCACATTCTTTTTTGCATGTACCGTTTAGTAAAAAGTATGCAGTATGCCACAGCTGCAACTCAGTAACGGCTCCTGATTGGCTGAGTAGGTGGGGCGGGGCAGAGTGTGGGTGGATTTTTTTCAAATTCAACAGACATGCATTACATTAACCAGCCTGATAATAGTTCCATTTCCAATTCGATTATTTTCTCTAAACTCTGAATAAATTAGGAATGGAGTTATAGGCCTACTCAGGCTGGTTATAGGAAGACTATCACATTAGACCATATAGCTCATCTATCCTATTTAAGGACTGAAGACAAACTAATTTGGTTTCATTTCAACAAAGTGCTGTAACATATAGTAATGAAATCAAACAGCCTAGTAGTACACACAAACGTTAAAACTGTTCAAATCAAATGACTATTGCACATAAAACGTGGACAGTTGGGTGCATGTGTAACAGTATAACTTTAGACCGTCCCCTCGCCCATACTCGGGCGCGAACCAGGGACCCTCGAAGCATCGTTACCCATCGCAAGGGGAACTACTACTTCAAGGTCTCAGAACAAGTGACGTCACCGATTGAAACGCTATTTAGCGCGCACCGCTAACTAAGCTAGCCGTTTCACATCCGTTACACATGCAAATTCAGAACTGCTGGACAGCACCATAATAAACTAAAGTACTGACCATTGGGAACGAGATCAGAATGAATGCTGAGGCTTGATCCATTAATTAAATAGATAGCCACGCCTACAACACTAAAACAATCCATATGTTCTAATCAAAAGGCCTGATTAATATGACATCAATAACACAGCCACATCACAAATCAAAAGGCCTGATTAATATGACATCAATAACACAGCCACATCACAAATCAAAAGGCCTGATTAATATGACATCAATAACACAGCCACATCACAAATCAAAAGGCCTGATTAATATGACATCAATAACACAGCCACATCACAAATCAAAAGGCCTGATTAATATGACATCAATAACACAGCCACATCACAAATCAAAAGGCCTGATTAATATGACATCAATAACACAGCCACATCACAAATCAAAAGGCCTGATTAATATGACATCAATAACACAGCCACATCACAAATCAAAAGATGGTTTAGTATTTAGTTTAAAAGCGCTGACTAAGGCCAAGAGAACAAGAAACACTTTCAATAAGAAAACATAAATCCACGTAGTTTTTAAGGAGAAAAAAAGACTAGTCTACGATGCGATACTCGTGATCATTGTAAGAACAAAAACGGCATTTGAACACCGCAAACAACCTGGTCTCAGAGCATTTTGTAGTATTCTGTATTTAAAGAAGAGACACTCAATTTAGCACGATGTTACGTTTCGTATTGTATGTATTCATTTTTGGATGTCCATTACCCATTACATAATTTACGAATTTGCCAAACGTATGATATGTTACGAATTCTAGCTTGGTGGCTAACATTAGCTAGTCTGGGCGTTAAGGTTAGGGTTAACTAACATGCTAAGTAGTTGCAATGTAGCTCAAAAGTAGTTGAAAATTGCTTTGGGTTGCTAGACGTTCACGTTATACGCCAACCCATCCTATCCACACGACCAACCACCTTCCTTTTGTTTTTGACTTAAGTAACCATCTGTCTTATGTAACCATACCAGACGTAGCATATACTAAATGGAGTGTCCCGGATTTACATACAGAGTCATATGAAATGTTCTAAGACCAGGTTGCCGCAGAAGCTTACTATTAGCTATCTTCCCAATTAATGATAGCCTAGTTTTGTTGGAAGATAACTAGGGGCTTATCACTCGTAGCCCACCTCTTCCAATGGGTTGTGGAAAAGTGTGCATCGAATTCTACAAATATGAAGAGCCAAAACTAGCATAACATCCTGGCATTTAAACCATACACGAGTTAAGAAAATTCACATAATATAAAACGTTCTATTTTCGCATACTGAGAATGCGTCATGCTGGACTGCATGGTTTCGCATTATTGAATCATTTCGGTAGCACATCCCTATTGATTATCAGCTGTTGTCAAAGCCGAAATGAGTATGACATCTGCACATTTAAAGTATACTCGATTTTTGAAACGTAATATACTATAAAATTGTATATTTTTTTGGCATACTCAAACGGCCTATTAGCAGTTGTGGAAAAAGTACCCAATAGTCATACTTGAGTAAAAGTAAAGATACCCTAATAGAAAATGACTCAAGTAAAAGTGAAAGTCACCCAGTAAAATACTACTTGAGTAAAAGTCTAAAAGTATTTGGTTTTAAATATACTTAAGTATCAAAAGTAAATGTAATTGCTAAAATATACTTTAAAAGTAAAAGTATAAATAATTTCAAATTTCTTATATTAACAAAACCAGATGGCACCATTGACACTCCAACACTCAACAGACATAATTTACAAACGAAGCATTTGCATTTAGTGAGTCTGCCAGATCTACCAGGATGACCAGGGATGTTCTCTTGATAAGTGTTTGAATTGGATAATTTTCTTGTCCTGCCAAGCATTCAAAATGTAACTTATGGGTGTCAGGGAAAATGAATGGAGTAAAAAGTTAATTATTTGCATTAGGAATGTAATACAGTAAAAGTTGTCAAAAATATAAATAGTAAAGTAAAGTACAGATACCCCAAAAAACGACTTTAGTACTTTAGACCACTGCCTATTAGGACACAAGTATGGGTATTCTGACATGACCACTAACTACATCAAGCGTGTGACTACAAACTGCTTGAATGCATAGACCCTTTTCCAGTACACGACGCACTTACGTCATGCACAGATGCGCACTACTCTTGGCGGCAATAAGAAAGCCATCGCCATCTGCCCATTCGATATACCCTAGATTTACGTTTTTATTAATTATAAACAAAATAACTTTTTGGGGTTCTCATACGCTTACAATTACGTTTTGATTCTTGCTTGAACAGTCGTTAAGGTTATATTTGGGTTGGGATCATTGTAAAATAACTAATTTTGGATGCAGCAGTTGTTAGCTAGATTTTTTTGCTGGTGTTCTATGAGAACTCCCCCTTGTTCTGCCACCAATTTGCACAGCGCCCTCATGCGGCAATATTTGTAAGCACAGAAAGGGGTCTATTTACAGCTAGTTTAGCTTGTGTTTCGGATGATGTTTGTCCAATAGGAAGTGAATGGTGAATAATGTTCTGTCATTTGAGACACTTTTATCGTAAGAATAGGTGTTTGTGAACACCTACATGATTAAGAATGCTACCATGATTATAGATAATCAAATGATTTGTTTATGATGAGTGAGAAAGTTAGAGGGATAAAGATCATCTCCCCCATTATTGGTAATGGTGACAGGTTTGCATGCTTTGTTGGAGCCTAACTTTCTCACTCATTATTCATGAATGATTTTTCTTAATCATGGTATTATCAGGATTAGATCTATAAAGTGCTTTCATTTCTAAACAGTAAAATACCCTCAAATAAAAAGGGGACATTCTGTCCTGTCACTTCATATGAAACATGATCTCAAATCCGAAATGCTGGAGAATATAGCCACATTTTAAAGGTTGGCATCCCTGTCCAAATACAGATGTAGTAGAGTGTATTCTCGCATTAATATTCCTGCCATCTTTCCACATAAGTTAAAGAGTACACTGACACAAGGAAACACTTTGCTGAAACATTACGCTGTAAAGAAATATGTTTATTGAAGTAACCAGCATATCCAAGAGGATCCATCACGAGATAAAGAACATGTCCAGAGACAATTCTTTCCAGACCCCCTCCTCTTCTCCCTACAGCATTACTTGTAAGGGGAAAGGGGGATAGTCAGTTGTGCACCTGAATGCATATAACTGAAATGTGTCTTCCGCATTTAACCCAACCCCCTTGTACAATGTTGGTCCAAAAGAAGCATTAATTATAAGGTCATACATGCTTTGCAACTGAAATTCAAAACATGAGATTTCAGAGATTGTCAGTGGTTGTTCAAATCAATACTAAAGAACTTTTGTAATTGACTACACAGGCTAAATGCATTAAAATAAAAATAGGCCTACATTGGATGTAATTTAGGTCAGAAAAATTCAGACTTGAGAAATTAAAATATTGGAATGTGAACAGTTCACCGTTTAAAAAAAATAGGAATGACAGATTTATTTAATGAAAACACCAAAGATATTAAAGCTCATCTTAAAATGAGGTATCCATAAACAGAGTAGGGTTGTTCCATGAAATTAGTTGCTTTTGTATCCTTTGATATTTTAAGTAGAAATTGTGCACCAAAATTGGATTTTTAAAGCCTGTTATATTAAACGAAGTAGACCACATGGTAAATTGTATATATCAGATTTTTAAAGCCTGTTATATTAAACGAAGTAGACCACATGGTAAATTGTATATATCAGATTTTTTTTTATATGAATAACATTCAGCATCGACATGTCCCTCTTTGCACTGACCTCTCGGAAGATTTTTAGTGCAAACGCAGGTGAGCTGGTTCTACTCTTTTTGGACATTTTCTGGTGTTGTGGTGGAAAACTGAGTGGGTTGAGCTTTAACTCGTCAACCCTGCTACCCCATTGCTACAGGCTAATAATGTTTAATGTAATAAAATGTTGTGAACCTGGCATTCAATTGCCCCTCCCTGTTGCACGCAACAAGCTTCCATTCCCCCTGTCACAAGGGGATTTATGGCTGATTTAAGATGAAATCATTAACCCTGTTACAGTCAACCCTGTTACTTTAACCTCGAAATGGGAAAACATGTTTTATTAAGTTGAAAATGTGCTAAAATATATATATTTTTAACCAAGTTACACTACCAAAAAAGGACTCATTTTGTGGAATAACCCAGTGGCATTTAACAATAAAATCGCTCTGAAAAAAAACAAAACTTTCCATTAATTAGGTGGAGAAACAGGTGGCAAATAATTATATATTTGTCATAAAGGCTGGTTCATTTAGTTTGTTTCTAAAGAGCATTAAGATGCAATGCAAAACGGACAACAAAGCAATTTGCTCTGAGCAATACATGATATGAAAATACAACATAAAGAAGGAAGACATGGCTATGGTGAGTTAAAGCACAGGGATATGAACAACGACTCCCTTTCAGGCACCTTCAGCATAAGATACAAGTCTTTCTGTATCATATGCACTTTCTCTTAAGAAACACCTTTGACCTGGTAAAAACTAAAACATGTTAGTTAAAACATTTCAATTTGCCTTAATCAATCATTGTCATTTAAAAAAACTGTCATTATCTTTTACTGAGCACTGATTTAACAGTAAAGCTTCCAGTTTCTTGAAATGAATTAAAGTGCTGCAAACTAGGCTATTTATTCACTGAAAACCTGCTTGGCCTAAAACAATATTAGGCTATTCTTTGTATTTTCAATTGAGACATAATAAATTGAAGTACAGTGTCTATTAAAAATGTAGCATTTCAAATCTGATGTCAATACATAGGTGGCTATTTCAAAGGTCAAATGTTTTCTGTCCATTAATTGGAGCTTATATTATAAGATCCTGTAGTAACTGTTTACTAACTGCATGTCTATGACTGAGGATCCAAAGGAGCAATTTGGTCCCAAAAACATATCAACAGAGACTCTTCAAATATCCAGTTGTTGTTCTGAAATACTTAGCTTTGCTTAAACCTCCGTTTTGAATGATAATTTGCAGAATGCATAGAGGAAGTAAACTGTACATAGTTCACAACCAACGAGGAACCATTTTATCCTCTGATTGATTGACGTAAGGTGCCCTGTAGCACTCTTATAGGCCGATTTCATCATCAAACTCATCTTCAAATGTGTAGCCCCGTCCATTGTCTCCCCCTTCCTCTTCCTCAGAATCAGTCTCTGAGTGACAGTTGTCAACCCTCCTCCTGTCCAATGGGGTGACACCCTCATACTCTGAGCTGTGTGAGGAGGCGGGACTGGAAGGTGAATCCGCCTTGTGATTGGTGGGCTGTACCTCTATTCCCGCGATTGACACACTGATGATGTTGTTCCCTCTCTCTCGATCTTCCTCGGTGGGACTCACACGCTCTTCCTCAACATCTAACCCCTGACCTTCCTCCTCTGACGCTTGGCGAATGATCTCCTCTCGTTTGTCGCTGAATCTCACCTTCGGCCTCTGGCCTTTGGCCTTGATCCCTCCAGTCCCCTCTATTATCCTTCCATCTCCCACCTCATCCTCCTCGATCCCTAAAAGCTTCTTCTCATTCAGCTCGTTCCTTATGCTGACAGACTGATCCTCCGCCGGGATTTTAAAATTCTCCACTTCAACGACAAGACTTTTGCTTGGACTGAAGACGTCTTCCTCATTAGCGCGAGTCCTAGTCCAGTCTGAGTCCAGCCCCAGTCCATCCATCACCCCTAGCACGTCACCCATGATGGATGGGCCCAGGTCGAAATCCATATCGAGTGTGAAAGACGACACCGACTCGGAATGCTGAAGCTCACTGTTCAGTGTGCTCCCGAAGCCATCTGTGACATCATCAGTGTGGTTAAGTGGCGTCTTAGAATCAACGGGCGCCATTGAGTCGTTTGTTGCCGTGGCACCCGGAGACCCAGGGTCAGGGCTGGGGCCGACGGTAGCCAGGAAGGAGGTGTCACCGAAAGCATCTCCTCCCCTCCCGATGTGCATGGTGTGGCGGAAGTCCCCCAGCGGAGCTGAGATCATGGTGGGGTCCAGGCGAGGCGCCTTGTGGGACGACTTGTGGAGTGGCATGACAGCTGAGAGAGGGAGAAAGAATTATGGAGAAAGGAGGCAAGAGAGAGAGAAGATGGGGTTCAGAGGGAGAGAAAAAGTGGTGTAGAGAAGAGAGCATGGGACAAATGAAAGAGTGACAGAAATAAAGAAAGAGGCCAGAGACGGGGAGAAAAGAAAACCAGTTGGGTGAGACAACACATCAAGCAGAAACACTTCTATGCATCAGCAGACTAAATGAAACTAACAAACTACCTTGATGTTCTTACTTTGACGTGATCTATTTATGCGGACACTGAGCCAAGTTCAGTCAGTGTGAGACAAATATCAACTCAATAAACCTATCTAGAAGACACATAACAGAAATATAATACCTTCACAAAAAGGTATTTTGCAAGTATATAAACCTACAGTGAACAGAGAAGTCCATTCTAGACTGTCAACATAGATAACAGAGAGAAAGTGAATATGAGGGGCCTGAGCCAAGCTGTCACTGAGGGGCCATTTCCCTTGATTAGTGTCACTGTAGGGGAGACTTCTATGGTCTTATATACAGTGACCTGTCATGACAGGCCTACATGAAAACATCGCTGTTGTGCAAGAGAGTGTGAGAAACCAACGAGTCGTTTGGCATTGATAGTTATGCCAAGGCCATGCTGGGACTTGCAAGTGAAACATACTTCTGCCTGGATTCCTTCCCTCGGGGTAGGGGACTTTAAAGCCATAGACAAACACTATATAGGGCAATACTAAAAGCAATTACAATGATTCCCTATTCCATTGAATTGAAAACTATATTGAAAATGGGCACAAACCGGTGCTACTGAGATTTTAAAGACAATGAGGTAGCCTACATTTAAAAAGCAGTCTGACATTACTGTAATTTGTTTACTCTTTACCAATAACTTCCATCAGAGGATGAAACAGTAAGCGGATGAAAGTTAATTAGTCCCCTTGTTCTTGCAAGTGATATTGCCTCATCAAAGCAAAATCAACAACTCCTCATAAAACTGATCGCTTTTATGCGGCAAGGCAGACTACATTATGTCAAACTTACTGCCAGCCAAATAGCTCAGGACCCCATTTCAACAAATAGCAAATGTCTGCGAATTTAACTCAAAAACGTATCATATAGATTGCCTAGCAGTAGTAGTCTATGGAAGGCCATAATGAGTGATGTCAATGGGGAGGGAAAAGGGCAAAACTTGCGCTCCGCCGATCAAGTTTCTGAGTGTTTCTAAAGCAGAAAAAGTATGGGAAACTTACTTTGATTACGCTCGTGTTTCGCTTCCTCCCGCCTCACTATACCTCTTTTCATCGGGCTTTTCTTCTTTATCTTCTCTTCTGGCTTCTCGCTTTTTCCCAGCGTCGTTCGGCCCTTTCTAATATTTCTTTTTCTAAGGGATTGGCAAGGAAGTGACGCGATATTTTATTAGGGAGTGTTTTACGGAGGGAGAATGACGGGGTCTCGAGTCCACATCAAGTACACACATAATCAAACAATCAATAACTAACTGTTTTTGATACAAGGTTTTTGTTCCAAGTGTGTAGCATAAGGGGCTCCCGAGTGGCGCAGCGGTCTAAGGTACTGCATCTCACTTAATCTCAGAGGCAGTAACCTGGTTCGAATCCAGGCTGTATCACATCCGGACGTGATTGAGTGGTGCACAATTGGCCAAAGCTTCGTCCAGGGCAGGCCGTCATTGTAAATAACAATTTGTTCTTAACTGACTTGTCTAGTTAAATAAATAAAATACAATTAATTAGGCTACATTAATGAGAAATCTTCTCTCTCCCTCAGCCAGTCAGGTTGGTGTCATTCCTGTACATTACTATGGGTGTAGGAAATTGGCTATAATTCCTCCCTTTTCGGGAATGCTGTCAGGCAAGTCAGTCGCTCTCTAGGACATGCTTTGTCCTAGAGAGGACTGCCTGTGGGGTCTAACACTCAGTTCCTCTTGCTAATTTGGATCAGTCCGCTATTATCCTTCTTGAAAGGGGACTTTGAGGAAATCCTAGATCTAGGTAATCAGAATTCTACCCGCTGCTGTAGGAAGACCTTTTGTTTGTTGTGGGACAGGAGAAACTATCTCTCATCTTCCTCCCCATTCAGCCCCAAATCACTCATACTTCAGGGAATCACACAATGATGAGGCATGGAAGTGACTCACTGTTTTGTGGGATATCGTCACCCAAGGTTTACATAGCTGTGCGAGGATGTGTCCAAAGGTTCAATTGAATGGCACACCGTGGGAATTGAATTCAATCAGGGAAAAGTAAAGTGTCTTCTACTACCCATCAAGTCCCAAATACAACCCCTGGATGAACCAGTAGACTAACAGGAACCAGTGGAGGTGCTTGTGGTCACACTGATAAGTGCCTATGGGAATGTTTAAAACATTTTTATTGAACATTTATTTAACTTTATTTAAATATTGATAAAGGATATTGCCTCTGAGTCCTTGCTCTCTATCTCTATCTCTCGGTGTCACACACACATTATACAATAATAAGATGGGGGGGGGGGGGGGGGGGGGGGGGGGGGCATACGCCATATTACTCACCTCTCCTGTGCTCTATTCTGTTTGCCATACATCACCTCATAAATAGAATAGAGTCCGTTGGGAAATCAGAATTTGCTCAGTAATAAAAAATATATAATTATTTGCTCTTATCTGGCAGAAGTTGGACTTCTGTCTCGGGTGACATGACCTAGCCATTAACCCCATAATGTTTCAAATGAAAGCCATGGGATTAGTGGCCTTATAGACTTTTTTTTTAAATCGTGTCTGCTGTTCAGTTCAATGCCACATGTGTCAGCTATTAATCTTTAATAGTGCTTGATTCCACCCGATTGTATTTTCTACTATCACTGTAAATCAACTATTAAGGTTCATGAGTCAATGCATTTAAGACATAAAACAGTGTCAGTTACGCATCAGTCATAATTTTTCTGTCTGTCCTTACATTGTTCATGTGTGGCTCCGTAGACGGGCTCATCGCTATTAAGTCACCAACGTCTTGCTCCTAGACAAATTAAACAACTTCTTTGCTCACTTTGAGGACAATACAGTGCCACTGACACGACCCGCTACCAAAACAGCCAACGTGAGTAAAACATTTAAAGGTGTTAAACCTCGCAAGGCTGCTGGCCCAGATGGCATCCCTAGCAGAGCATGCGCAGACCAGCTGCGCAGACCAGCTGGCTGGTGTGTTTACAGACATATTCAATCAATCCCTATCCCAGTCTGCTGTTCCCACATGCTTCAATAGGGCCACCATTGTTCCTGTTTCCAAGAAAGCTAAGGTAACTGAGCTAAATGACTATCGCCCCATGGGCCTCTCGGGTGGTGCAGTGGTTAAGGGCACTGTACTGCAACGCCAGCTGTGCCACCAGAGTCCCTGGGTTCGCGCCCAGGCTCTGTTTTAACCGGCCGTGCCCTGGAGGTCTGTAAACCAGGGACCGTAGTGATGCCTCTTGCACTGAGATGTAGTGCCTTCGACCACCTTAGACCACTGCGCCACTCAGGAAACCCAGCTAGCACATAATGTTCTGAGAACCATATGTTGCTTAGGTGGGAATTTCAGTACTTCAGTATAACGTTTCCCACAGGTTTCCTCATGCTCTTATTTAAAGTCATGTTCTCAGAACGCTCAGAGAACATTAAGAAACAACGTTCTTCTGTGGGAATTTCAGTA
Source organism: Oncorhynchus kisutch (assembly GCF_002021735.2). Lineage (NCBI taxonomy): Eukaryota > Metazoa > Chordata > Actinopteri > Salmoniformes > Salmonidae > Oncorhynchus > Oncorhynchus kisutch. The sequence goes on along the minus strand of NC_034175.2, from coordinate 4,697,236 downwards.
CTTCAGTATAACGTTTTCTGCAGGTTTCCTTATATTTCTATTTGAAATCCAATCAAATCAAATTGTATTGGTCACATACACATATTTCGCAGATGTTATTGCGGGTGTAGCAAAATGCTTGTGTTCCAAGCTCCAATAGTGCAGTAGTGTCTAACAATTCCCAACAATACATACAAATCTAAAAGTAAAATAATGGAATTAAGAAATACATAATTCCATTCCATTCTAAAACCTTTTAGAAGTAGGGTCCCTTGTTTAGGGGGATCTGCATGGTTCTGGTACCGGTTCGGAGCGACATTTTCGCTTATAAATCTGTGGACACCTTAGATCGAAATGGAATGCATTGAGTGGCAAATAGCCTGGTTCCCACAGACACAGTAGTGTTTTTTCTGAGCCTGTGTGACGTAGATGTGAAATCTGAAACCATTTGAAGCTGGGATGTCCCTCCTACCATTTCATTCGCTCTTCTGACATTTCCTTCGTTCTTCCGACTGTCCATCAACTTTTGTCTGAACCCCACATCATAGCCACTGACAAAGCAAATGCCTGCAATCATTACATCGTAGCGCAGCAGGAGATAGTGGTTTATTCATGGTAGAACATTCAGAGATCGATTAATAGCTATTAATCGAAAATAATTTAGAGATTTTAAACAAAACACACTCTCTGTGTGTCAATGACGGACAAGATTAATATGAAATGAAAGGCGAGTTCCTAACGAGTTTAGGAAGCTAAAGCTAGAGCTCTGTGATACATTCACAGTGATGGGGGAAGACGTTTTGATCAAGAGAGACCTTTAGAAAATATGCACATTTTCTCTAACACTAAACATACAAATATGCATTTCACAGTTACAAGGAAGGTGGAGTCTTATAGTTAGTAGTTTTATTTTAAGCCTTCTTCATACAGTTTTGTTGAATAGGAAATACATCACATAAAATATGTAATATTTTTTATCATATTTGTACTGTGTACTTGAGCTTGGGTCCTCAAAGTGACTATATCGCAGCAATTTACAGCTATTTTAACCAGAAAGGTGAGATTTAAATCTTTCTTCTAGTTATTGTTTATGGCCTTCTCATGATAAATAATTACTTTTGGGGCTTACATAACTTTTTCTGATTGATTTAGTTACATTTAACTGGTTAAAGTCATGTTCTCAAAACGTTCTGAGAACATTAAGAAACAACGATCTTCTGTGGGAATTTCTGTACGTCAGCATAAGGTTTTGTGCAGGTTTCCTCATGTTCTTAGAACATTAAGAAAACGTTCCATAAAAACCACAAGGAAACATTAGTAATGTTCAAAGAAAATTCTAAGAATGTTATTTAAAAAGAACAGAAGTGAACATTTTGCCTGTTCTGGGAACTTACATTTTAAGTTTGCAAGGAGGCTCTGAGAGCGTTTTAGTATGGTTCCCTTTAAGTTTTCGTAGGAGGTTTTATTATCGTTCTGAGAATGTAAATTATAGGCTATTTGGAGGTTTTTGAACAAAGTCCTTAAAACTTTCACAGATTTGTTTTTTATTGCATAGGGCAACCAACCCATCATCAGCATCTGGCTCCGAGGCGCATTCCTCTGAGACAAGGCCATACCTCAAACTATTCAATAAAATTGGCATCTATGCCCAGTACGGGTTGTCATCTCCGGACAGTCCTGTATCTCAGACCCTTTTCAGGTGTCCCAACTTTTCTTTTTATAAAAAATTTATTAATTCAGGCTACAAGAGCATAGACCCAAAGACAATCGCTGACTGTCATTACACTTTCTGGTGTTTTGTAACAGATTCATCAAATTGCGTGAGTGCACAGTGCATTGTTTCGATGCTTGAGTGGATGAACATGCGCAGGTAGCCTACTTTTTTAAGTGATTTGTTTGACAATAAGATGAAAACATCATGACTGGTTGTGTTCATGCTAAATAAAAAACAGACAGTTAAATATCATGTCTTTACTATTAGGCCCATGCATTTTTTTGTGTGTGCACACATAGGAGGTCCCATGAAATAAATAGAGACCCCCGAATGTCACAGTATAATTTGCACACTGCAAACAATGCTGCTATGACCCAAGTCAAATATTCAAATTGAACTGGCTGTAGAGTTTATACCAGGGATGGGCAACTGGCAGTCCCCTTTTGTAGGCCCATGTATCCAGAACTAGGAAAGGCCCAGTGGGCTAAAGGCCCAGTGCACTTCTATTAGACTCCAACCACCCAAGCCATAGACTATTGTTTCTGCTGCCGCACAGCAAGTGGTACCGGTGCATCAAGTCTGACTCCAACAAGCTCTTGAACAGCTTCTATCCCCAAGCAATATGATTGATAAATAGCTAACAAACTTGCTTCATGGACTATCTGAGTTAACCTTATTGACTTTATTGTCTCTATGCACATTCACAGGACCCTACACACTTACTCCATCATTTGCTTGCTCACACATTTGTTTAACTAGGCAAGTCAGTTAAGAACAAATTCTTATTTTCAATGATGTCATAGGAACAGTGGGTTAACTGCCTGTTCAGGGGTAGAACAAAAAATGTGTACCTTGTCAGCTTGGGGATTTGAACTTGCAACCTTTCAGTTACTCGTCCAACGCTCTAACCACTAGGCTACCCTGCCACATACATAATATGCACAGACATTTATACAGACTCCACACACTTGCACACCCACTCACATACAAGCTGCTGCTACTCTGTTTATCTTATATCCTGTTGCCTAGTCACCTTAACCTTTTACATATCTACCTCCATCACTCCAGTATCCCTGCACATTGTAAATATGTTATTAGAACTGACTTTAAAAAATATTCCCTGTATATAGTATGCTTACTTACTTATTTTATTGTCTATTTCATATTTCTTATTCTTATTTCTTGTGTGTTTAAAAAAAAATACTAATACATTGTTATTGATTATTGCATTGTTGGGTTTTGAGTTTGCAAGAAAGGCATTTTACCATACTTGTGGATGTGACATTAAAACATATCACTTTTGTGAGACTTTTTTTATATTCATATTTTTTCCTTTCAGATTTTTCAGGGGGCACCCTCAGCATACCTACTTCCCACGGCTATACGAGGATCAATTTCCTAAAACGTAATAATAATATATTAGAATATATTTTTAATTCAGGAACTCTGTCAGGGTCTCGAATTACTGTTTAGAGTTAGAATAGTAGAATACACAAGGTGCAATTTTTGGTTGTGAATCAGCAGTTTTTCTCTTGTTATGTCAGTCACTACACAGTCACTCAATTAGCTCATGTCAGTTATTTTTTTTTTAGATTGGTAAATTAGTCGAGCCAGCTATCTAAACTTGTAGTAATCATGGTCGAATTACCGACTGGGGGGCCAGCCACTCTCACTTAGGGCCCCCAAAAGGCTATGGCCGGCTCTGACTGCACGTGTGGGTATGGATTTGGGTACAAAGACCAGCGAGCTACTGCGGCCCCTCATGATGAGTTCAGATTTTTTTGTGGCCCCCACCCCCATCTTATCACATTCACCTTGCTTGACAGTTGTGTGGTGGAAGATAAAGAGTCTTATATACATATATATATATATATATATATATATATATATATATATATATATATATATATATATATATATATATATGTAATATATATTATATATTTTATTTATAACAGCTTTTCACCAGTAGAGTAAAAAAACGTTTTATTCAATATTATTCTGCAACATCAAGGGTTACGGTGTTTAACAACAATAATTGTATTACACAAGTAGTAGCAGTAGTGATAATGAGAAGGCAAAACTTTGAAATCTAGGAACAAAGTAGGTAAGTACTTTCCTCCAATGAGAGGAGGCGAGGCAAAGGAAACGGAAGGCGAGGCATACGTTCCATATCTAATGCAACTGCCATTTTGTTTTTCAGTTGAAGATCCATTGCAGCTATGGTTGTTCTTGTGAAAATGGCATTATTCGACGTTTAGATATTGCCTTATAGTGTGTTTTTTCCCTTAAATTTAAAGACGGTCTTGTTGAGAAGTAGTGGATGGTAGTGTAAAATACCAACTTTCCTTGTATATTGTAATTTAATTGTTCTTGTTTACGTTAGGGTCCTCTGGCCGACAGAGTTCTATTAGATTGGTACTGTAGCTAGCTAGTTATCTCGGTGGCAAAATGGCGGCGAATACGACCCAGACAGCTCCAGCTGCTAACTGGTAAGATCTAAAATTATCAAGTGAATCATATCGAGCTTTCGAATATGTTCTCACTTTATTTTGACCTGTATTATAGCTAGACATTGACATTTAATAACGTCCGAAGAAAGCCTGCGATTCGCATTGTTCTTCTCGTTCTGTTAGTTAACGTAACTAACGTTACCTAGCTAACGCTAATTAGCCAGTAAGTTAACGTTAGCTAACTCCTACATTCCTGCAACTTCGTATCGGCTAGGCTTCTGTTCTAGCAAATACCACCAACTATGTAGTACGTAGTTATGATTGACAAGGTAATTAGCTATCTGGGTCACAGTCCAGTAACCTAGTAACATCAATCCAAGACTCTCACTAAGTTAACGTTATCTTCCAGGCCGGGTCACAACAACTTCTAGTATCAACACGATGTTCATGTCTACGATGGTTCATCATGAACTGGTGTAATAGGGCTAATGGGTTGATTCCGGACCGTGCAGCTGAGATACTCTCTCAAGGCTTGGGCAGTATTGTCTAACTTGTCATTGAATCACTTACATAAGATTTGGAAATGGTCTAGCTAGTTGTCAGAAGTTACTGTCTCTTAAATATAGGCAGGGCAAGGCGATGACTGTTTTATTCTGTACTAGCAGGGGTTCTTGCTATTCTTAATGTGGAGTCAAAGCACTCTTATTTTGAGCTTCGCTCAACATAACTTCTGTTAAGAGACACATTTATTTCCCATCAATGAGAACGTCCCATTTTATTTAGGGGCCACAGAAATAGAAGGCTTTGAATTTTGTGTCTGTGGCAGGGCCATGCTCAAGCAACTGAGATGCTCATTCAACAAGTTACCTTACTAAAATGTATTCATATACACTGAGCAAAAATATGAACGCAACATGTAAAGTGTTGGTTTCATGAGCTAAAATAAAAGATTCCAGAAATGTTCCATGTGCGCATAAAGCTTACAGTGCCTTGCGAAAGTATTCGGCCCCCTTGAACTTTGCGACCTTTTGCCACATTTCAGGCTTCAAACATAAAGATATAAAACTGTATTTTTTTTGTGAAGAATCAACAACAAGTGGGACACAATCATGAAGTGGAACGACATTTATTGGATATTTCAAACTTTTTTAACAAATCAAAAACTGAAAAATTGGGCGTGCAAAATTATTCAGCCCCTTTACTTTCAGTGCAGCAAACTCTCTCCAGAAGTTCAGTGAGGATCTCTGAATGATCCAATGTTGACCTAAATGACTAATGATGATAAATACAATCCACCTGTGTGTAATCAAGTCTCCGTATAAATGCACCTGCACTGTGATAGTCTCAGAGGTCCGTTAAAAGCGCAGAGAGCATCATGAAGAACAAGGAACACACCAGGCAGGTCCGAGATACTGTTGTGAAGAAGTTTAAAGCCGGATTTGGATACAAAAAGATTTCCCAAGCTTTAAACATCCCAAGGAGCACTGTGCAAGCAATAATATTGAAATGGAAGGAGAATCAGACCACTGCAAATCTACCAAGACCTGGCCGTCCCTCTAAACTTTCAGCTCATACAAGGAGAAGACTGATCAGAGATGCAGCCAAGAGGCCCATGATCACTCTGGATGAACTGCAGAGATCTACAGCTGAGGTGGGAGACTCTGTCCATAGGACAACAATCAGTCGTATATTGCACAAATCTGGCCTTTATGGAAGAGTGGCAAGAAGAAAGCCATTTCTTAAAGATATCCATAAAAAGTGTTGTTTAAAGTTTGCCACAAGCCACCTGGGAGACACACCAAACATGTCGAAGAAGGTACTCTGGTCAGATGAAACCAAAATTGAACTTTTTGGCAACAATGCAAAACGTTATGTTTGGCGTAAAAGCAACACAGCTCATCACCCTGAACACACCATCCCCACTGTCAAACATGGTGGTGGCAGCATCATGGTTTGGGCCTGCTTTTCTTCAGCAGGGACAGGGAAGATGGTTCAAATTGATGGGAAGATGGATGGAGCCAAATACAGGACCATTCTGGAAGAAAACCTGATGGAGTCTGCAAAAGACCTGAGACTGGGACGGAGATTTGTCTTCCAACAAGACAATGATCCAAAACATAAAGCAAAATCTACAATGGAATGGTTCAAAATAAACATATCCAGGTGTTAGAATGGCCAAGTCAAAGTCCAGACCTGAATCCAATCGAGAATCTGTGGAAAGAACTGAAAACTGCTGTTCACAAATGCTCTCCATCCAACCTCACTGAGCTCGAGCTGTTTTGCAAGGAGGAATGGGAAACAATTTCAGTCTCTCGATGTGCAAAACTGATAGACATACCCCAAGCGACTTACAGCTGTAATCGCAGCAAAAGGTGGCGCTACAAAGTATTACCTTAAGGGGGCTGAATAATTTTGCACGCCCAATTTTTCAGTTTTTGATTTGTTAAAAAAGTTTGAAATATCCAATAAATGTCGTTCCACTTCATGATTGTGTCCCACTTGTTGTTGATTCTTCACAAAAAAATACAGTTTTATATCTTTATGTTTGAAGCCTGAAATGTGGCAAAAGGTCGCAAAGTTCAAGGGGGCCGAATACTTTCGCAAGGCACTGTATTTATCTAAAATCTTGTGCAAAAGTTACATCTGTTTGTCATCATTTTGCCTTTGCCAAGATAATCCATCCACCTGACAGGTGTGGCATATCGAGAAGCTGATTAAACAGCATGATCATTGCACAGGTGCATCTTGTGCTGGGGACAATAAAAGGCCACTATAAAATGTGCAGTTTTGTCACAACACAATGCCACAGATGTCACGTTTTAAGGGAATGTCCACCAGAGCTGGAATTTGGAATTTAATGTTTATTTCTTTACCAAAAGCCACCTCCAATGTTGTTTTAGAGAATTTGGCATTAGGTCCAACGGCCTCACAAACGCACACCACGTGTAACCACTAGAGGTTGACCGATTAGGATTTTTCAACGCCGATACCGATCATTGGAGGCCCCAAAAAAAGCCAATACCGATTAATCGGCCGATTTTAATAAATACATTTTTTATTTTTTATAAATACAAACATTTATTTGTAATAATGACAATTACAACAATACTGAATTAACTTAATATAATACATCAATAAAAAGCTATTTAGCCTCAAATAATGACAATTTTTCCATTTGGTTTAAATAATGCAAAAACAAAGTGTTGGAGAAGAAAGTAAAAGTGCAATATGTGCCATGTAAAAAAGCTCATGTTTAAGTTCCTTGCTCAGAACATGAGAACATATAAAAGCTGGTGGTTCCTTTTAACATGAGACTTCAATATTCCAAGGTAAGAGGTTTTAGGTTGTAGTTTACCTCTTAGAGCTCCCCCCTACTTTGTGCAATTTCCACCTGAAGACATACCCAAATCTAACAGCCTGTAGCTCAGACACAGAACCAAGGATATGCATATTATTGGTAGCATTTGAAGTTTGTGTGAATTGAATGTAGGAGAATATAACACAATAGATCTGGTTTAGATTAAACAATGAAAAACCATACGTATTTTTATTTTTGTATCATCTTTAAAATGAACAAGATAAAACAAACATTCAGATAGGATGATGGGGACAATTTCAGTGAAAAAATCTAAGAGGGCAACAGTACTTGTGCAAAGTTTCAGAATGATAACTTCCAAAATGAGTGTGCTACATGACGTTTATCATGAAGTCACCCAGGTGTCCCACACAAGTAGCCCAAATGTACCCAAGTGGCCAAATTGGTGAAGGTATACATTTTGAAACATAACTATATACAAAATACCAAAATGGTATTCTAACATTATTGATAAAAAATATATACACACACACACACACACATTTACAAAATAACATGGGTAACTATTTACACCCTTTCAATATTTGGAAGATCCCCAGTCCTCTTATCAAATCAATTTATATAGCCCCAGCCTAAAACCCCAAACAGCAAGCAATGCAGGTGTAGAAGCACGGTGGCTAGGAAAAACTCCCTAGAAAGGAAAAACCTAGAGGAACCGGGTTATGAGGGGTGGCCAGTCCTCTTCTGGCTGTGCCGGGTGGAGATCAGTGGTTGTAGAGGGTGCAACAGGACAGCACCTTGAGTAAAAATGAACAGTTTAGGGTTCCATAGCCGCAGGCAGAACAGTTGAAACTGGAACAGCAGCAGGCCGGGTGGACTGGGGACAGCAAGGAGTCATTATGGCAGGTAGTCCTGAAGCATGGTCCAAGGGCTCAGGTCCTCGGAGAGAAAGAGAGCAGACTTAAATTCACACGACACCGGACAAGACAGGAAAAGTACTCCAGATATAACATACTGACCCTAGCCCCCACCAACTTTGCCATATAACCCCACCAACTTTGCCAAAACTCTAGACAATATTCTGCTGCTGATGCCAGATGCCATAGCAGTCTCTTTCTGATGTAAAGCAGAGGATCACTGAGCATGTGGTGCATGTGATGGGAGACTTCATCTTGCAAACAACACAGCAACGCCTCCATGCTCTGCCCTTTTGGCCCTTAGGCACATCCATGCCTGCACAAATATATTTCGGCAGATGAACACTTGTGGCAGGAGCAGAAGGGACAGGGCTTGGTGCAGTAGTGCTGTAGCCAGCAAGCTCCTTGATGCTCCCTCTAATGTAGACTGATTGGAGGAAGCATGCTGGCTGTGTTGAGGTGTATGGGTTTGAATTCTACACAATACCATTTTATATATATATATATACAGACAGACGGACGCACAGACAGACAGACATAGGCTATGGTCGTTCTCATACAAACAGACACTCACTCACAATGACTAGCTAACGTGTACTTTACCCATTTCATTACATCTTTATATATTGCAAAAAAATGTAAAAACAATCACAAATAATATTTTATATTAATTTCAAACAACGGCATTAGCATGAGAGCAACTTACCAGTCCAAAACAATGTCCTCTCTGTTCAAAAAATATGCCTCAGTTTCAGAGTCTCCAAAATGGAGTTCAAAAAGCAGATCTGTCTCACTTTCACGATGAATTTCCTCTAACATTGTTTCTACATTCGTATATCTAGTCTTAGAATTAGCTTTCCTTGACTTATTCGCCATGATGTTGGATAAATAAACAGCTGAAGATGCAAGTCACTGAAATACTGCTGTGCGTAATAAGCTTTGCTCCTTCACGGTTGAATTGGCAATGGCGAAAGAACAGTCCTTACGCCAGCGTTCAATGGAAAGGTTTGTCTTACAACAAAGGATCATGGGATATTGCCGTTTACCTCTGCTCATTGGCTATCTAGCCAGCTAGATTTCAAGACGATCAGTGGTCATTGGGTTAAAAGACAGTCAATCAACGAGACAGTGGTCATATAATTGGTGCACAATGGGCTCGTCACTTGTTGTCTCCCAATCGGTTTGTCCGGGTCAATACGTCCCGCAAAATGACCCATCAGGTTTGGTTGCGTTACAAACAAACAGTTGATTGCAAGGAAACCAAACATGACTGGATAAAGTCGGGGAAAGTCTGTCTATTTTACGTTGGATGTCAAATTGAATGACACGAAATTCAACGAGATAAGCGTTCACAAAATGTTTTGTGTTAGGCTATAAAAAATGGATTTAACCGAACAAAAGACCATTCATTGTGTAACAATGAGCCTTGGGATTGCAACCAGAGCAAGATCTTCAAAGGTAAACGATTTATTTCAATGCAATCTGTGATTTTGTTATGCAAGTGCTGGCTGAATAAGTAGTTTGATATGGGGGTCTGTGCTCAGATAATCGCAGCGTATTCTTTCGCAATAAATCATTTTTTAAATCTGACAACGCAGTTGGATTAGCAAGATTCGAGGCTTTCTAACCATGTGAGACACTTGTATTTTCATGAATGTTTAATATGACTATTTATGTAGCGAACACCGTATGTTGTCGATTTTAATCCCGCGAACAGGTTCGGTGCGCAGAGAGGTTAATATAGTATTTATAGGACTATTTATCTCTACCATTTGTATTCCACATACCTTTGACCATTGGATGTTCTTATAGGCACTTTAGTATTGCCAGTGTAACAGTATAGCTTCTGCTTGAAAAAGCTAACCGTGGCTTTTCTAACTGCCTGTGTATAATGGTTTCTAGCTTCCCTGAAAAGCTGCATATCACGGGGGCTGTTCGACGCTAATGCAGAACGCCATAGGATGTTTTTGTGTTGGTCATGGTTCTAAATTTATTGAATGGGGCATTTGACCCATTACGGATGCAGGCAATGAGGCAGTGATTGCTGAGATCTTGGTTGAAGACAGCAGAGGTGTATTTAGAGGGCAAGTTGGTTAGGATCAAATCAAATGTATTTATATTGCCCTTCGTACATCAGCTGATATCTCAAAGTGCTGTACAGAAACTCAGCCTAAAACCCCAAACAGCAAGCAATGCAGGTTGTAGAAGCACAGTGGCTAGGAAAAACTCCCTAGAAAGGCCAAAACCTAGGAAGAAACCAGGCTATGTGGGTGGCCAGTCCTCTTCTGGCTGTGCCGGGTGGAGATTATAACAGAACAGGGCCAAGATGTTCAAATGTTCATAAATGACCAGCATGGTCAAATAATAATCACAGGCAGAAGAGTTGAAACTGGAACAGCAGCACGGCCAGGTGGACTGGGGACAGCAAGGAGTCATCATGAGGACAAACCATTCACAGAGACGAACTGATATCTTTCCGACAGATAAGATCTAAACCAGGCCAGAACTTGTCCGTGTAGACCAATTTGGGTTTCCAATCTCTCCAAAAGAATGTGCTGATCGATGGTATCAAAAGCAGCAATAAGGTCTAGGAGCACGAGGACAGATGCAGAGCCTCGGTCCGATGCCATTAAAAGGTAATTTACCACCTTCACAAGTGCAGTCTCAGTGCTATGATGGGGTCTAAAATATACATGGTTTGTCTTCAGGAAGGCAGTGAGTTGTTGCGCAACAGCCTTTTCTAAAAAATTTGAGAGGAATGGAAGATTCGATATAGGCCGATAGTTTTTTATATTTTCTGGGTCAAGGTTTGGCTTTTTCAAGAGAGGCTTTATTACTGCCACTTTTAGTGAGTTTGGTACACATCCGGTGAATAGAGAGCCGTTTATTATGTTCAACATAGGAGGGCCGAGCACAGGAAGCAGCTCTTTCAGTAGTTTAGTTGGAATAGGGTCCAGTATGCAGCTTGACGGTTTAGAGGCCATGATCGTTTTCATCATTGTGTCAAGAGATATAGTACTAAAACACTTGAGCGTCTCTCTTGATCCTAGGTCCTGGCAGAGTTGTGCAGACTCAGGACAACTGAGCTTTGAAGGAATACGCAGATTTAAAGAGGAGTCCGTAATTTGCTTTCTAATAATCATGATCTTTTCCTCAAAGAAGTTCATGAATATATTACTGCTGAAGTGAAAGCCATCCTCTCTTGGGGAATGCTGCTTTTTAGTTAGCTTTGCGACAGTATCAAAAAGGGATTTCGGATTGTTATTATTTTCCTCAATTAAGTTGGAAAAATAGGATGATCGAGCAGCAGTAAGGGTTCTTAGTACCGTGCAGTATCGGTCTTTCCAAGCTAGTCGGAAGACATCCAGTTTGGTGTGGCGCCATTTCCGTTCCAATTTTCTGGAAGCTTGCTTCACAGCTCGGGTATTTTCTGTATACCAGGGAGCTAGTTTCTTATGAGAAATGTTTTTAGTTTTTAGGGGTGCAACTGCATCAAGGGTATTGTTCAAGGTTAAATTGAGTTCCTCAGTTAGGTGGTTAACTGATATTTGTCCTCTGGCGTCCTTGGGTAGACAGACGGAGTCTGGAAGGACATCAAGGAATCTTTGTGTTGTCTGTGAATTTATAGCACAACTTTTGATGTTCCTTGGTTGGGGTCTGAGCAGATTATTTGTTGCAATTACAAACTTAATAAAATGGTGGTCCGATAGTCCAGGATTATGAGGAAAAACATTAAGATCCACAACATTTATTCCATGGGACAAAACTAGGTCCAGAGTATGACTGTGACCGTGAGTAGGTCCAGAGACATGTTGGACAAAACCCACTGAGTCAATGATGGCTCTGAAAGCCTTTTGGAGTGGGTCTGTGGACTTTTCCATGTGAATATTAGTCACCAAAGATTAGAATATTATCTGCTATGACTACAAGGTCAGATAGGAATTCAGGGAACTCAATGAGGAACGCTGTATATGGCCCAGGAGGACTGTAAACAGTAGCTATAAAAAGTGATTGAGTAGGCGGCATAAATTTCATGACTAGAAGCTCAAAAGACGAAAAGTCTTTTTTTTTTGTAAATTGAAATTGGCTATCGTAAATGTTAGCAACACCTCTGCCTTTGTGGGATGCACGGGGGATATGGTCACTAGTGTAGCCAGGAGGTGAGGCCTCATTTAACACAGTAAATTCATCAGGCTTAAGCCATGTTTGTCAGACCAATCACATCAAGATTATGATCAGTGATTAGTTCATTGACTATAATTGCCTTTGAAGTAAGGGATCTAACATTAAGTAGCCCTATTTTGAGATGTGAGGTATCATGATCTCTTTCAATAATGACAGGAATGGAGGAGGTCTTTATCCTAGTGAGATTGCTAAGGCGAACACCGCCATGTTTAGTTTTGCCCACCCTAGGTCGAGGCACCGACACTGTCTCAATGGGGATATCTATGAGGGTGCCCGTGTTTACGGCTTTGGGGAGGTACCTGGTAGGGTCATTGATCATTTGTGTGAGATTGAGGGCATCAAGCTTAGGTTGTTGGATGGCTGGGGTGTTAATCATGTTCCAGTTTAGGTCGCCTAGCAGCACGAGCTCTGAAGATAGATTGGGGGCAATCAGTTCACATATGGTGTCCAGAGCACAGCTGGGGGCAGAGGGTGGTCTACAGCAGGCGGCAACGGTGAGGGACTTGAGACGAAATCCACCTTTTAGAGAGGTGGATTTTTAAAAGTAGAAGTTAAAATTGTTTGTGTACAGACCTGGATAGTAGAACACAACTCTGCAGGCTATCTTTGCAGTAGATTGCAACACCGCACCCTTTGGCAGTTCTATCTTGTCTGAAAATGTTGTAGTTAGGAATGAAAATTTCTGAATTTTGGGTGGTCTTCCTAAGCCAGGATTCAGACACAGCTAGAACATCCGGGTTGGCAGAGTGTGCTAAAGCAGTGAATAAAACAAACTTAGGGAGGAGGCTTCTAATGTTAACATGCATGAAACCAAGGCTATTACAGTTACAGAAGTCATCAAAAGAGAGCGTCTGGGGAATAGGAGTGGAGCTAGGCACTGCAGGGCCTGGATTCACCTCTACATCACCAGAGGAACAGAGGAGTAGGATAAGAGTACGACTAAAATCAATGAGAATTGGTCGTCTAGAACGTCTGGAACAGAGTAAAAGGAGGTTTCTGGGGGCGATGAATTAGCTTCAAGGTATAATGTACAGACAAAGGTGCGGTAGGATGTGAATACAGTGGCGGTAAACCTAGGTATTGAGTGATGATGATGGGAGATATTGTCTCTAGAAACATTGTAACCAGGAGATGTCATCGCATGTGTGGGTGGTAGAACTATTAGGTTGGATAAGGTATAGTGAGCAGGACTAGAGGCTCTACAGTGAAATAAGCCAATAAACACTAACCAGAACAGCAATGGACAAGGCATATTGACATTAAGGAGAGGCATGCTTAGTCGAGTGATCAAAGGGTCCAGTGAGTAGTGAGGTTGGTTGGGGTCACGGCGATTCAGACAGCTAGCCGGGCCATCGGTAGCTAGCATAGGATGGAGGTCTGTTTTTAGCCACCTTGTGCGTTTCCGTCGGTACGATTAGTGGGGTTCCATATGGTAGAGGGGATAAATCCAATTCGCAAAAAAAATAGATATAGTTATAGAGGCCCAAGATAAAAGAAAAGATTGTCCGATAGATCTATTCAGATAGCAGCCGATAAGACGGCTAACGATTAGCAGGCCGCAGATGGGCATTCAGGTAACGTCGCAACGGAGATGCCAGCTGGATAACTCCCTCAGGCAGATAACGTCGGTAGACCAGTTGTGAGGCCCGGTGGGGCTCTGCGTTGGCAGTAAAACTGGTCCGGATAGGTGATTGTAGCCCAGGAGTGGCTGATGGAGCTCTTCAGCTGGCTAGCTCCGAAATATTTGATGTTTGCTCCGGGATCGACGTAAGCCGATAGTCACACGATAGTCACACATAGCAGCTAGCTAGCTGCGAGATCCAGGTATAAATGTCCAGAGCTTGCGGTTGAAATCCGGGGACATGGAGAGAAAAATAGGTCCGGTATGATCCAGTCTGAGCCGCGCCGTACAAAACTGGCGATAGATTTTTGAGCTAAAGGATAGCTGATGACCACAAACCGTGGTTAGCTGAATACTAACAATTAGCCAGTAAAGAAGCTAACTAGCTTCTGGCTAGCTTCTGGTTAGCTTCTATGGAGGATTACAGATTTGAGGTAAATAATACTTTTCTTTTTTTTATTTTTATAAATTGGTGAGGTGGGTTGCAGGAGAGTTTTGAAGTTCAGTTTATGGAAATAAAAAAAATACATATGAAAAGGTATGCGAAGAAAGTTGTGTGTGTGTATATATATATATATATGGGACAAGACGAGGACAAAAGACGTCTGACTGCTATGCCATCTTGGTGACACAGTGTGAAGGTGTATAAATAAAGGTGTATAAAAAAAATCGGCCAAATCCGTGTCCAAAAATACAGATTTCCGATTGTTATGAACTTGAAATCGGCCCTAATTAATCGGCCATTCCGATTTAAAAAAAATATATATCTTTTTTTTATTTCACCTTTATTTAACCAGGTAGGCTAGTTGAGAACAAGTTCTCATTTACAACTACGACCTGGCCAAGAAAAAGCATAGCAGTGTGAACAGAACAACACAGAGTTACACATGTTAATTGTTTACTCCAAGTCAATAACACAGTAGAAAATAAAGAAAAAAAAGTCTATATACATTGTGTGCAAAAGGCATGAGGAGGTAATTACAATTTTGCAGATTAACACTGGAGTGATAAATGATCAAATCAAATCAAATCAAATCAAATCAAATTTATTTATATAGCCCTTCGTACATCAGCTGATATCTCAAAGTGCTGTACAGAAACCCAGCCTAAAACCCCAAACAGCAAGCAATGCAGGTGGAGAAGCACGGTGGCTAGGAAAAACTCCCTAGAAAGGCCAATACCTAGGAAGAAACCTAGAGAGGAACCAGGCTATGTGGGGTGGCCAGTCCTCTTCTGGCTGTGCCGGGTGGAGATTATAACAGAACATGGTCAAGATGTTCAATGTTCATAAATGACCAGCATGGTCGAATAATAATAAGGCAGAACAGTTGAAACTAGAGCAGCAGCACAGTCAGGTGGAAGTTGAAACTGGAGCAGCAGCATGGCCAGGTAGACTGGGGACAGCAAGGAGTCATCATGTCAGGTAGTCCTGGGGCATGGTCCTAGGGCTCAGGTCAGTTGAAACTGGAACAGCAGCATGGCCAGGTGGACTGGGGACAGCAAGGAGTCATCATGTCAGGTAGTCCTGGGGCATGGTCCTAGGGCTCAGGTCCTCCGAGAGAGAGAAAGAAAGAGAGAAGGAGAGAATTAAAGAACGCACACTTAGATTCACACAGGACACCGAATAGGACAGGAGAAGTACTCCAGATATAACAAACTGACCCCAGCCCCCCGACACATAAACTACTGCAGCATAAATACTGGAGGCTGAGACAGGAGGGGTCAGGAGACACTGTGGCCCCATCCGAGGACACCCCCGGACAGGGCCAAACAGGAAGGATATAACCCCAGATGGTCATGTACAGGTAGAGATACTGGTGTGCAAAAGAGCAGAAAAGTAAATAAATATAAACCGTATGGGGATGAGGTCGGTAAATTGGGTGGGTTATTTACCGATAGACTATGTACAGATGCAGCGATCGGTTAGCTGCTCAGATAGCAGATGTTTAAAGTTGGTGAGGGAGATAAGTCTCCAACTTCAGCGATTTTTGCAATTCGTTCCAATCCATCGACCTCTAGTAACCACGCCAGCTCAGGATCTCTCCATCCAGCTTCTTCGTCTGCAGTATCGTCTGAGAACAGCCACCCGGACAGCTGAAGAAACTGGGCTTGCACAAACTGTCAAACTGTCTCAGGAGAAGCTCATCTATTTTCATGGTGTCATTTGGGCAAGTGATTCCCTGGTGTCAGCGTTGTGAACAGAGTGCCCCATGGTAGCGGTGGAGTTGTGGTATGGGCAGGCATAAGCTATGGACAACGAACACAATAGCTTTTTATTGATGACTGTTTCGATACACAGAGATACCATGACGACATCCTGAGGCCCATTGTCGTGCCATTCATCAGCAACCATCACCTCATGTTTCAGCATGATAATGCACGGCCCCATGTCGCAAGGATCTATACACAATTCCTGGAAGCTGAAAATGTCCAAGTTCTTCCATTGCCTGTATACTCACCAGACATGTCACCCTTTGAGCATATTTGGGATGCTCTGGGTCGACGTGTATTTCCGCGTGTTTCCGTTTCCAGCCAATATACAGCAACTTCGCACAGCCATTGAAGAGGAGTGGGACAACAGGCCACAGTCAACAGCCTGATGAACTCTGCAAAGGAGATGTGTTGTGCTGCATGAGGCAAATACTGTGCACATCAGATACTTACTGGTTTTCTGATCCATGCCTTTTTTTTAAGGTGTCTGTGACCCAATAGATGCATATCTGTATTCCCAGTCATGTGAAATCCATAGTTTAGGACCTAATACATTTATTTCATTTTAGCTCCTGGGTTCCGTTTTAGCTCGTGGTGTTCTCAATTTTTATTAATCATCTGGGAAATGGGATGCAACCAGTAAAGTTGCATCTATATGCAGATAGTCATACAGTACCAGTCAAAAGTTTGGACACACCTACACATTCAAGGGTTTTTCTTTATTTTGACTATTTTCTACAGTGATGAATAATAGTTAAGACATCAACTGTGAAATAACACACATGAAATCATGTAGTAACCAAAAACGTGTTAATTAAACAAATCAAAATATATTTTATATTAGAGTTTCCTCGAAGTTGCCACCCTTTGCCTTGATGACGGCTTTGCACACCCTTGACATTCTCTTAACCAGCGGTTTCCATACCCGGCCTGCTAGGTGGTTGCTACTTGAAGTCCCCAGGACATTTACACTATTTGGCAAGACTGCCTTTTCGTCTTGTGCACCAGAGGCATGAAATAGTCTACAATCCATGCTTCATCTAGATAAGTTAGTGCCACTGAATGAATTTTACATTTTGATGGGAGACTGTTCCAGAGGAGTATAAATGCATTTGAAGGCTGGATCATGTTGTATTGTTTTATGTTTTAATTCTGTAATGTATTGATTGCTGCTGCCTTCCTGGCCAGGTCTCCCTTGAAAAAGAGACTCTGGGTCTCAATGGGCTTTTCCTGGTTAAATAAAAAATGTTTCCTTTATGAACTGTAACTCGGTAAAAGCTTAAATTGTTGAGTTTATATTTTTGTTCAGTGTAGTTACACATTTCCAAAAATAATCCATCTTATCTCTTGATTAAAGAATTGGTGTACTGTAAATATTGCTGTTTTGGTGGTAGTATCTTCCAAGTTAACAAACCTAAAACTTGGTCATGTTATTAAATGTATCAGACATTTGTTTGGTTTCCATACTGAATGACTGACAGTCACATGTCTGTTGTAGGTCGTATGACGCAGCAGCAGGTCCAGAGGGCCAGACAGTCTCGGAAAACCCAGAGTGGGAGAAGGCCAGACAGGCACTGGCCTCCATTAGCAAGACCCAGAGCGCCACCAAGACCGCTCAGGCCGACCGGACCACAGCACAGGTGTGTGTTTGCATATGTGTCTGTGTTTTGCTTCTTGGATGCGTTTGTTCACTTACTGTAAGGCACGTTACCTACGATAATGAAGTGAAGTTATGCTTAGGAAGGGGTTTCGTATCTGGCAGATGGCAGTTCTATTCGTCGAATTCAGGGGTTTCTGAACTGTTTTGGCCCGCAACACATTTTGATATATATATAAAAATGCCACCCGACCATGTAAGAAACATTATGCCATCAACGGCAAATGTTCACTTTTTAATTGGGACTATGACAGTTTATTACAAATCAGTCCGACAGTACTTTTGACTAGGGATGCACGATATATTGGTGAACATATCGGAATCGGATGTTATTAGCTAAAAATGGCAACATCGGTATCGGCCCAAAGTCTAGTTTAACTACGTTGTGCAAAACCAATGTCAAAGCTGATGCGCGTACCAATATAACGTAGGTACATGACATAATGACGCCACGTTAAAATTTTGCGCTACACGTGCAACACAGCATTCCTAACCTAGCCAACAATGTCTGCTGGTGTGGATCGAGCCGTCAACAAGTCCATCAGTCATTTGAAAGAGTAAGAACATTTCAGAGAGAGAACTCAAAGGCGAAATCCATTTATGCCAAGATAATGTAATTCATTGCCCTTGACAATCAACTGTTCTCTGTCGTGGGTGATGTTGACTTTCGCCGACTGGTCGAGCACCGGTAAACATGTTGCCCTACCGGAGTTACACAGTAATAGCGTCACTGATATTATCTTCACAACGTACTATTGGAACATCGTTTGGGTCTTTTCGTGTCAATAAAGATGCGCGTCAAATAATACTATTTGACAAGTCAAATAAGCTTTTAATTAGTGATGCACCGATATGACATTTTTGGCCGATACTGATATCTGATATTTTCCTTGCCAAAAAAAACGATACTGATAACCAATGTTTAACATTTTTGCTGCCTTTTAAGCATTCTAGTACAGTTAACTATTTAACACACACACATGGACGCAGCGGTCTAAGGCACTGCATCTCAGTGCAAGAGGCGTCACTACAGTCCCTGGTTCGAATCCAGGCTGTATCACATCCGGCCGTAATTGGGAGTCCCATAGGGCGGCGCACAATTGGCCCAGTATCGTCCGGGTTAGGCTGTCATTGTAAATAAGAATTTGTTCTTAACTGACTTGCCTAGTTAAATAAACACACACATGTATATTTTCTTGGCATTTACCTACCTATGTCCCTGTTACCAGTAAAACATAATCAAAACCTATTTCTTTCACTTGCTGTGCTGCTTCGTTGTTCAGTCATTTCGTTTGGGTCTTTGAGTGTAAAATAACACTATTTGATGTGTCAAATAAGCTTGTTGGCCAATCATAGGTTGACAACTTGGAGTCACGCAATGATATGGTGTGTGGTCCGCCCACTACAACTCGGGAAACCATGCAGTTTATTAGGCTACAGATTAAGTAAATTATGAAAGTGCACGCTATGAGCTTGATGCTCCTTTACAGTAAATATTGAGGGTCTTATTCTGGTGACATGATCGATGTTTGACTGCTGTTTGACAAATACAAATATCCATAATAATGTGGACTATCCTACCTGCACAGCCTACCTGCACTGTATCTGCAAGCTGTTGGCTAGAGTGCATGTGCCAAGACCAGAATAGGAAAATGTGCTATTTAACGAAAGTTTGTGACAACTAGTTGAAGATGCAATGAAAACACACTGAAAGTTTCATTTTTATTAGATATATGAAAACTTAAGTGAAAAATTACATTTTGTGTGCACTGTCATAAAGCACAGATTTCTCAAATAAGTCAGTTTGGTGGAAACACACCACTGGAGGGAAAATTAGCATATTTTCTGACTGGCTTCTGTCTCAAAGTTAGTGTGCTGATCTAGGATCAGGTCTCAACCTCTGTATATGTAGTCTTATTGATTTTTTTATAGATTTTTATTTTATCAGGTAGGCTAGTTGAGAACAAGTTCTCATTTGCAACTGCGACCTGGCCAAGATAAAGCATAGCAGTGTGAACAGACAACACAGAGTTACACATGGAGTAAACAATTAACAAGTCAATAACACAGTAGAGAAAAAAAGGGGGAGTCTATATACATTGTGTGCAAAAGGCATGAGGAGGTAGGCGAATAATTACAATTTTGCAGATTAACACTGGAGTGATAAATGATCAGATGGTCATGTACAGGTAGAGATATTGTTGTGCAAAAGAGCAGAAAAGTAAATAAATAAAAACAGTATGGGGATGAGGTAGGTCAATTGGGTTGGGTGGGCTATATACCGATGGACTATGTACAGCTGCAGCGATCGGTTAGCTGCTCAGATAGCAGATGTTTGAAGTTGGTGACGGAGATAAAAGTCTCCAACTTCAGCGATTTTTGCAATTCGTTCCAGTCACAGGCAGCAGAGAACTGGAAGGAAAGGCGGCCAAATGAGGTGTTGGCTTTAGGGATGATCAGTGAGATACACCTGCTGGAGCACGTGCTACGGGTGGGTGTTGCCATCGTGACCAGTGAACTGAGATAAGGCGGAGCTTTACCTAGCATGGACTTGTAGATGACCTGGAGCCAGTGGGTCTGGCGACGAATATGTAGCGAGGGCCAGCCGACTAGAGCATACAAGTCGCAGTGGTGGGTGGTATAAGGTGCTTTAGTGACAAAACTGATGGCACTGTGATAAACTGCATCCAGTTTGCTGAGTAGAGTGTTAGAAGCAATTTTGTAGATGACATCGCCGAAGTCGAGGATCGGTAGGATAGTCAGTTTTACTAGGGTAAGTTTGGCAGCGTGAGTGAAGGAGGCTTTGTTGCGGAATAGAAAGCCGACTCTTGATTTGATTTTCGATTGGAGATGTTTTGATATGAGTCTGGAAGGAGAGTTTACAGTCTAGCCAGACACCTAGGTACTTATAGATGTCCACATATTCAAGGTCGGAACCATCCAGGGTGGTGATGCTTGTCAGGCGTGCGGGTGCAGGCAGCGAACAGTTGAAAAGCATGCATTTGGTTTTACTAGCGTTTAAGAGCAGTTGGAGGCCACAGAAGGAGTGTTGTATGGAATTGAAGCTTGTTTGGAGGTTAGATGGCACAGTGTCCAAGGACGGGCCGGAAGTATATAGAATGGTGTCGTCTGCGTAGAGGTGGATCTGGGAATCGCCCGCAGCAAGAGCAACATCATTAATATATACAGAGAAAAGAGTCGGCCCGACGATTGACCCCTGTGGCACCCCCATAGAGACTGCCAGAGGACCGGACAGCATGCCGGTTTAGGATTCTAAAAGGCTAAACTGATCCTAGATCAGCACTCCTACTCTGAGGCTTTGTGGAAACAGGCCCAGGTCTTTCTGGCTTTTTACCCGAATATGATTCAAATGGACGAGTAGGCTTTCATTCTGATTTAATCTCTCATCACTTAGTAGTTGTCTGTTTGTTTCCAGGCTGGTCAGTTTCAGCCTGGAGTAACTGAGTCAACAGCCATACAGCAGCAGCAACAGCAGCAGTACTACCAACAGTGGTACCAACAGAACCAGCAGCAGCCGTATCCTGGGTACACCTACCCCTACAATTACTACTACCCCATGGCTCCGGGCCCCGTACGTGTACATATCCTCTGCACCCTCCACATTTCAGATGAACTGTTATGATAATAGTCCTTGGTAATGATTTCCCCGACACTGATGCCGGCTTTATGCACTAT
Source organism: Oncorhynchus kisutch (assembly GCF_002021735.2). NCBI lineage: Eukaryota > Metazoa > Chordata > Actinopteri > Salmoniformes > Salmonidae > Oncorhynchus > Oncorhynchus kisutch. The sequence goes on along the minus strand of NC_034175.2, from coordinate 4,675,487 downwards.
AGCATTTAGATTTGGAATTGTTAGATTTAGCCTACACATTACAAAACCTGCACTTTGTGACTAAAAAACGATGAACTGTTAACACATGATACACCGACAGAACAAGCCAAGCCAGTACCATATTTGAAGTACGTTTTCCTCTGATTCTCCAGTATGGTGGTGGTGGCTATCCTCCTCAGGGCCAGTATGGTGTACCTCCAGGACCTTACCCTTCTCCCACCACTCCAACTGGACAGGTAACCATCAGAAAACTGCTACTGTTGCTACTTAAATCAATCAAATTTTCAGTTTACTTCACTCTTCCTCTGTTGCAGTTTTTGAATCATTAATTAAATGATTCCCCAATGCCAGGCATTTGTGTAAAAATGACTTTCTGTTTCCGGACAGAAGTGTGCCAGGAATCAAACGTATGAATTAAGATGTTATTGATGACTGGCATTTGAATAATGTTCTATTTCTACCCTGACAGGCGTCCCTAATTATCTCACACTGTCAGGTGCAACCCTCCACTGTTGATTGGTCAATGCGTCATGCCGCCTTGTTGACAAAATTACTGAGTGGCACAGATTACTGTTCGTTTTGAGAAGGGGCACAGATTACTGTTCGTTTTGAGAAGGGGCACAGATTACTGTTAGTTTTTGAGAAGGACGCTCCTCCCTCCCCGATGACGTAACGGGCCTTTACCCGGTGCCTCGCGGCTCAGCATAATGTAATCCTCCCACTAAGAATATGTCTGGAGCTGAAGTCTGTTGCAGTTAGAAGTTTTGGAATCTCCGCAGTTTATTACCTTTCTTTCACAAGTTTCTTTTCCCCCATCTATTATTTGTCCCTACCTTCCCAGCCTCCATCCCTGCCTGTGATGGAGGACCAGTCCTCCAGCTACCCCTCTCAGCCCCAACCCCCTCCTCCTGCTGCACCTCAACCACCCCCCCAGAGCCCCACCAGCTCTGAGCAGCCCCCACCCCCCCCTCCCCCAGCCATCCCTCCCCCTCCCAACTCCCAGTACCCCCTTCCTCCAGGGCAGAACTCCTACAACCCCATGCCCTACCCCAACAACGATCCCAATCAGATGAGAGGTTACAACCACAACCAGGGCAGGCCCAGCTATGGACAGAGCTACCAGACTCCGAACTCATACCAGCAGCAGCAGAATAACAACCAACACCAGCAACAAGGACAGGGTCAGTATGGACCAGGAGCTGGGAGAGGAGAGGCCAACAAAAACAAGAACCATCAACAACAACTGCCACAGCAACAGCAGCTCTGGCACCGCATGAAACGTAAGTGTGTGAGGGTATTGAGTTGTGTGTGTGTTCAGGTGTCTCAAGCATGTTTTTTTTTCTGTCAGCTTATCTTTGTATTTGTTTCCCATCACTTGGTGTTGTCTTTGTTTCAATGCCTTTTTTATTGTCTTCCACAGAGGCACCTGGAGCAGGTACGATGAAGTTCAACATTCCCAAGCGACCCTATGTCATGACCAATCAGAGTTTCCCTCCTGGGGAACAACCCACTGGATTGGCTGCTACTCCTTCCTCCCCAGCTGCTGCTCCTGCTGCACCTGGCGGTGCCCAGACACGGTGAGGAGACAGCTACTAATGACACCAATATATCTGTCTTTACTATCCTTAATACCTACTGGGGAAGAATGAAGTATCTCTACTCATGATCAGAAGATGACAGGGGTTTAAAATCTGCATCCAATAGATTTCAGAAGTACCATGTCCTGCTTTCTCAAACTAATAATTAGTCACTTCAAATTGACCTAGTACTCCCAAACCAGTTTCCTTTCCCCCTGATTTACTGTTGCAGTGCTGATTATAAAAATTATTCCCTCAGGCCCCAGGACTGGCCCCAGGCGATGAAGGAGTATGTTCAGCGCTGCTTCACAGCCTGTGAGAATGAGGAGGACAAGGACCGCACCGAAAAGGGGCTGAAGGAGGTCCTACAGAAAAGACTACAGGATGGGTCTGCCTACACCATCGACTGGGACCGGGAGCCTCTGCCTGAGTGAGTGGAGCAGTTCTTGAAAAAGCCTGATGTTTCACTGTCTAGGAACTTAGCCTGATGTTTCACTGTCTAGGAACTTAGCCTGATGTTTCACTGTCTAGGAACTTAGCCTGATGTTTCACTGTCTAGGAACTTAGCCTGATGTTTCACCGTCTAGCTGATGTTTCACTGTCTAGGAACTTAGCCTGATGTTTCACCGTCTGGCAGATGTTTCACCGTCTGGCAGATGTTTCACCGTCTGGCTGACGTTTCACCGTCTGGCTGACGTTTCACCGTCTGGCTGATGTTTCACCGCCCGCCGAACTTGGCCCGATGTTTCACCGAACTTAGAAAGCCCGAATCCCCTTTCGGAGACCAAATGCCTAATTTATGCCTAAGCTCTATCAAGAGGTGCTAGTCATCCTAATCCCTTCTCTCCTCTCTCTCCGTCCAGACTGAAGGCCAAGCAGTCTCGCTGGGAGGCTGTACCCACCCAGAGGACTCTGGAGAGTTCTGTGGGTCGTGGTGGGGCTACGCGTGGCAGGGGTGGCGGGGCCAGGCTGGGGCACTACAGGAACGTCTTCTCCCAGAGAAGCCCCTCATCCAGCTCCTCAGGCTCCTCCTCTCGCTCCCCCTCTCCCTCCCACAGCCGACACAGGGACCGCAATGGCCAGAGACATAGACGCAGGTGAGAGACTGTGTGTGTGTGTTTTGAGTTAGTCCAGTGATTTGTTTTTTCCCTTCATAATTGGCTACGTGTATTATTTGTCCCAACCTGCTTTGTTATAGGTCAAATATTCCCCTTAATATAGTATAATGATAGCCACTCTAAAAAGAGAATGTATGCTGTGTAGTTTTATGTTGTAATATCCTCCTCTTCCAGTGACTCTGAGTCCCAGTCGGACAGCAGCATGTCCAGTGACCTCCGAACCCAGCTTCCCCGGCGCAACCAGAAAGGAGGGCGTGGCCGTGGGGGCGACAGGGACCGAGGCAGAGGGGGTGGAGAGAGGGGACGAGGAAGGGGCGGAAGAGGCAACAGAGGACGGAGGTAAATAAACATGTTTTGGCCTAAAGAAATTCCAGACGAAGTGTTTTGTATGTCAGCAATCAAGTTTTCAAGATATACAACTTTCAAAATACAGAAATATAGACAGAATTATGCATTTTGCATCAAATTATGCCAAACTGCAGAAATGCGTCATACTGGCTGTATTTTGAAAGTGGTACATCTTGAAAACTTGATTGCCGACATGCAAAACATTCTGGGAGTATATCAACAATGGACTAATGAAACAAATACCAAAAGCTAGTTTTGGGTGAAATCTTCTTTCAAGTCATTGTCCTTGACCCACCCACAAACTAATATTCACCTTTCCCTGATTCTCATTGTGCTGATCACATTTCGGCTTCTCTTCTCAGAAACATGGATGACGCTAACTCCACCGTCCTGGGCAAGAAGAGGAAAGGTGGGAACGCCGGCCTGGACTTCCACGACCCCCACCGAGAGGCCAAGAAACAAAGCCGAGCGGCACGCTTCCACAACACCAAGATGCGTTCAGAGCCCCTGGTGCTGTCCATCAACAACCTGGAGCTGCCCAAGGAGGACCTGAGCTGGGACGACTGCCCCATCGTGGGCACCTGCCAAGAGATCACCAAGATCTACCTGAGACTCACCTGTGCCCCCGACCCTGCCACCGTGCGTCCCGTATCTGTGAGTATCGCCTGTCACGTGGAATGAGAGGATCCTTATTTGAGGCCTCCCTTCAGATTGTGTGATGTTTGTCTCCTAATCCCCTGTCTCTGGCCAGGTGCTGAGGAAGTCTCTGTTGGCTGTGAAGGCCCACTGGAAGACCCGTCAGGACTACCCCTACGCCTGTGAACAGATGAAGTCCATACGACAGGACCTCACGGTATGTTTACATGTCCTTTTTAGTTTTGTCGAACAGGCACTTTGTCCTATCACGGTATTTGATTCCTATTGTATGAGGATATGAAAACAGGAGGTGTCTCTTCTCATTTCAGGTTCAAGGAGTTCGTACAGAGTTCACAGTGGAAGTATACGAGTGCCATGCACGCATCGCTCTGGAAAAGGTGAGAGGTCCTCTCCATACATTGTCCCCCTTCGCTACCTCTTGCGGTGTCGTACTAGATGTGCATTCTTCTCTAAATGTTTGCGTTGTTACCAGGGCGACCACGCAGAGTTCAACCAGTGCCAGATGCAGCTGAAGGCCCTGTATAAGGACAACCCATCAGAGAACATAGGGGAGTTCACTGCTTACAGACTACTCTACTATATCTTCACTAAAAACTCTGGAGGTAACTTACCACCTGCCTGATATTCCTCATCAATCATTATATTTCTGCATTGGATTTTGGCTCGCATAGAATTGAGCTTAATGTCCTGATTTTGTTTGTTGCGTGTTTGCCCCCCACACACAGACATCACGACTGAGCTGGTGTACCTGACTGCGGCGCTGCGGGCGGATGAGTGTGTGTCTCACGCACTCTCCCTCCGCGCCGCCTGGGCTCTGGGAAACTTCCACCGGTTTTTCCAGCTCTACCGGAGAGCCCCACGCATGGCATCCTACCTCATAGACAAGTTTGTAGAGAGGGAGAGGATGATCGCTCTCAGGGCCTTATTCAAAACGTACGCCAGAGGCCTTTCCTACAAACTCCATGGTTCCTAACAATTCATCATTTTATGTAATTCTATGAGAGATAGAAATGGTCCAACTTTTTAAATTGCCTCTCCCTCTCTTGTTTTCCCAGATTCAGACCAGACTTGCCGGTGGAGTATGTGCAGTCCAGTCTGGGCTTCCTTTGTTTAGACTCTTGCATGGCCTTCCTCACAGGCCTGGGGGTCACCTTCTTCCCCTCTGACCCCAGCAAGATAGACTGCAAGACCAGCTCAGCCAGTCTGGCAGCCTCCTGAGGGGGTGGGGGGTTTACCGGGGAGGGGGGAAAGCACACTAAAGGGAGATACTGAGAGATAGACAGGGTCAGGAATGTACCCTACAGTTCTTCTGCACTACACTTCAGGAGGGAGACTAGTGGTTAGACTGAAACTACAATTTAGTCCTGTAGAAAGAGGGAGATATGCACTAGGACCCACTAAATCACTTAAGGCTGAAATTCAGTGAGGATCCCACCCGCAGATGCAATGTGCTCACAGATATGGACTGAATAACAAGAGTGGGGCAGATTATCTGCATACATGCTGCACATCAAATACATTTAGATTAGCTTAGCCCCACACATCTCGGATCAGCTCAAGATATTAATTATACCTTCGACTTAGAACATTTTAATGACGAACAGATGATGTTAGGCATTAGTTCAATTTAAGACCCGAAGATCAAGCACCAACTCACACAGATCAGAGAAGAGTGTAGCCTCAAGGTCTCCCATCCACTATCGCTCTCAGAAGTTTTAAGCTAACAGTGTTCTGTTATGTTTTTCCTTCCCTCAAGTCAACAGCCTCAAACTCATGTGAAGACGAGCCTTGAGAACCCAAGGGAGGGAGATGAAAACGAAATGAGCTAAAGTTATCCCTCAAGCCCTCATCCAACAGGCTGCTCATCCACTCCAAAACCAAACCGTCAACCAGAGAAGAGGTTTGTCTGTTCAGGTGTTCAGCTCTAGAGACTGTGCTAGCCCTTTGCTGCCTTCAGGAAGCCTTCGTGATCCAGCGTCCAATCCGGGAGAGGAGGAGATGGTGGTTTGTATGTCCTGTCCCCCCTTCCCTCAAGCTGTCTACGATTGGCGATCTGGTGGGGAAAGTTACCCCCACTTCCTGTTCCTGCCTAGCCCTGCACACTTGTCACCCCTGAAAGGTATTGACTGAGAAATCTGAAGGTTCTGATTGGCTCCTTGCCCAGGTTGGCCACATCCATCCTTACCCCACAGTTGTCTGCTACCCACAGTCCCCTGCTTCAACAGTCGTCACCCAGAGTTCACCAAAGTTTGACCACAAAGTTTACATCCCAGTTATATCTGCTCTCTAATATAGTAGAGCTCCAAGCCTGGTGTCTAGTCCTTTCTGGTAGGCATTGACTTATAAAGTGTGATGGTGGATACAGTCCCCTAATATTTACCAAGAATGGCCTCTGCAATCCCTCGGTATGTGTCCAGGAGGCAGGATATCCACCTATAGTCCATCTATCCCCTGAGAGCAGATAAGGAGGCAGTCTCCCACCCCTTAAGAGTACCAAATAACCAAGTTGAGGCTCTGAGCGAGCCTGTGGTGTTTCCTGAGTTAGCCGATCAACAGCCCCCTCAGCAGCATGGAATAGCAGTCGTCAAGCACTCCCACCACACAGGAAGAAGTCAGCTCCATCAAGATGGTGGCAAAGTCTTCACCTTCAAATATGGTGGCTGGTTCAGTCCCGCCACGCAACAGATGGAGATGAGATCGCTGTCTGTGCAGATGGCAGCAACGTCTGGGTTTGTATGCTCCACACTCCGTTCAGTAAGGCTGAGTATGTATGTATGTATGTATGTATGTATGGCTGGTAAGAAAAAGGACTCTTGGTGTGCTGGAAGGAGGTGGAGGACAGCACAGCAAAGATCACCTGGTATTCACTATTGGCTCATTCACAAACACTAACCATTGGTTTGGGTTAAGGTGTATGATATCAAGTCTGTGGTAATTGCTTAAATTCCATCCACGTGATGATAGTGTGTCTGAAATTGTGATATAAAATGAAGGGTGCCAGTATTAACCCTTGGAGAACACCCCTCATTTGCAAGACATTGATGAAGCCAAACTGTCAAATTATGCAGGTGCAGATGCCTTTTAAACCTGAATTTGTGTAACTGTCTCCTCAATTGAAAATTCACATTCTGCCACAAAACATTAATTTAGGACATTAATGTTGGCGGCTAAAGCATAAGACTCTGCTTATCAAACGTTTGTCTGTAATCAAATAATCTGCTTATATATTTAAAGCTAAGAAATCACCATGTGATATTATTAAAACCCCATTGCAGACATTTTGGTTTTCAGTAAAGGTGAGAGTGAAGGATTGTAGAGTAGTTATTTTGGGGTCCTATCCAGCAGTTATACATTAGGCTACATCCCTGTGTATACTCTTGATAAGATCTGATGCGAGAAGATTAGTGTGGAGAGTTAATTGTAAATCAACATAATTGTCAATACATAAATAGAACCTAGAAATGGGAACATGAGTTGGTGATATCAGTTGATCTAATATCAGCATATATACCCCTTGTTTTCAGGCATGACCTTGAAGGGTATTAACTTGATTCACATCAAAGCTCTGGGTATTTTAGTGAGTTAAGTTCCATTGCAGAGATATCAAATGTATTTGTCACATGCACTGAATACAACCGGTTCAGACTGAAATGCTTACCTACGAGCCCTTTCCCAACAATGCAGAGTTACAAAGGAAGAAAAATGATATAAATACAAAAAGGATTTGGTAACACAATAAAATAACTAACGAGGCTATACACAAGATAGGACTCAACTTTCAGGATGAACAGAAGTCTGTGCTGTAACAAATGTCCTGTGTGATCATCTATAGAGTCGATGTGTCAGTATCTAATGTACATGGTTATGGATTCAGTTGGCCTTTTTTCTTCTCAGTAACTGTATTCGTTGGTCATTTTGACATGTTTTATGTTTACCAGGGCAAGTGTAATTTTGACAAACATATGGTGAATGAGAAGCTGAAGCATTTTAGATATGGGTAATAAACAATTAATTATTTAAGACAATTGATGTGAATATGTAAATTGTAATTACAAATCTAAGAAGTTGGATGATTTGGAATACATTTCCTGTTTTTGATATTGCCGTGGATTTAAATGGGGAATTGATAGTAACTGCTTTTTGTAGTGCAAACACTTGCGTGATTTCTACCCTATATTTTTGACTGCTTATTCAAGTGTGCAGGACAGAAGGTGTATATTTTGGGCTTTTACAGGGATTGAAAATGGGATATTTGCTGTATAAACCAAATATTTTTCTTGACAGATATGCACACATGGTTGACCACTTTCATTTCTTACTCATTTTTTAAATGCTCATCTTCTGTAAACCCATTTTTCTTTTTAGATTTTATTTAATGCATTTCTGTCATCTCAACCTTTCTGGCTCTCTGTACTCATGAACCCCTTAGATCAGTGGTATTCAAAGACAGCATCTCAACCTTTCTGGCTCTCTATACTCATGAACCCCTTAGAGCAGTGGTATTCAAAGTCAGCATCTCAACCCATGAGGGAACTGCAGTGGGGTCGCTAAAATGCGAAAACATTCATTCGTCATTGTATGGGACAATATAGAAACGTTTTTGAGAAAGATCATTTGAAAAATCTATTTTTGAGTAAATGTATTTATTGGTTTATTTTCATTTCGATGAGATTAACATGAATTGAAGGTCAGTAGCTTTGGAAATTCTTCAGGCCACAATTTTTTCCCCCCCAGGAATTCTGGGGGAAAAATTGGTTTCCCCACTGAAAAAGTTTGAATATCACTGCATTAGAGATAAGTAATGTACTAAAACCACTACACAACATCCTGATGGCAAGAGAAAGGTTTGGTTGAAGGCACTGCACTCCAATCAGCCAAGAAACAAACTGTTACTGTTTGTGTTGCTCAAGTCTCCCGTTTGTCAATTTCTTTGGAAGTAGTTTGTCAAAGAGCAAACCCGGACCTGTTTCAGATTAAGTGGTTTGGCTGGTGTGAGTCAGTGCTTTGATATGGGAACATATCAATATGGTACCGTCATTATGTTGTTAATATTCTTAATGATTGGATTGAGAGCCTGTGAGAGAGAGATGTCATATATATATATATATATATGACATGACTGCAGGATCAGTTTCAATATGAATGTCTGGATGAGTGATCAGTCTTCTCAGCATCCCTTCTACCCATTTATAGATCCCTTTGTGTCATTTGACTGGCACTATTTTGTGTGATATGTGCTCTTGTTTTGGTCACTTCTGTCATTAATCAGAAGTTGTACTCATGACTCAACTTGTCCCTTCTCTCTTCATCTTCCTATCCTCTGTCCAACTTTACTTTTCCCCACTCCCTTCACCAGTTCCTTTCTCTTATTTTTCTTCTTGCAGTACTGCATTACAGGAGCAAAAGGAATGTGAAAAGAGAGCACCTCCTCCCAGCCTCCAGAAGCAAGCTGGAGAGAGGGAAAAGTGTGAGAAATGCAAGACTTGATACTGCCAACTCAAGTTCAAGCCATTTTGTCAATATGACCTGATGTTGCTGTGTCTTATCCATGGGAGCCTGACTTCAATTGTTTTAGTCAAGTCTTTTGAATGTGTTTTATTTGACTATTCTTAACTTGAATCAAGAAAACATTCGATGTCAGATTTTTTTCCACTCAATCTATAGTTAGTAAGGTTTGCCAGAAATCTATGTCTATAGTTATGATGGTTTAGAGGTATTGGCCTTCCTATGTGTTAATGTATACTGTTTGTCCAGAAACATTTGCATGCATTCTTGTTTTTCATAACCATGGTGTTCTCTAGAAATTGATTTGTCATTATGTCAACATCTCAAGTACAGATCAATATTTGGAAAGGCAACCTTTTTTGGTCAGTTAATATTTGGAATCTCTGTAACCTCAATGCATTTTGTCAGATGCCTCGTGGTCTACCTGTAAATTAATTTGCCTGCATTTGGTATTTATCGTAATACATTGGGAGTTATTTTAACTTGGAAACACATTAATAAGTATCTCTAGCATTTTTGGGATTTAAAATGGATCTGGACATACAGCATACAATTCATTCTAGATATAAAACAAATCTTATCTACTTATATTTGGCCACATTCCTGTCAGTTTTGATTAGTCCGGTGGTAGTTGGCTCCCATATCAGAATGTTGCTCTCTCTTGCTCTGTACCTTTCCTAAACAGGATGCTTCTCTGTCTTGTCTCTGTTGATTTCAGACACCTCTTCAACAGTGAAGTCAAGTTCATGTAGCGTGCTATCTCCTGGTCAGATATTTAACATTGCAGAACCTCTCATATCTCACATTGATGCTTTAGTTCTGATACATTCATATTTTTTGTTCAATGACAGTTTATAACTGTACATTTCCATTTAACTAACAATGCTTCTCCTTTTTAAAATGTGCTCCTCCTCTTACTCTCTCAACTGTTCCTTCTGACACCTGTGGGTTTGTTTTTTTCCTCTTGAACTTCTTGAAGCCCATCACTGTAACTCCTGCCTCCATTTGTCCTATTAGACTGCACTTGAACTATTCCCTTTTCTTACTTCAGCCTGATGCATCGGTTCATTTTTAATTCTTCACTGTCTTTAGTGGATTTGTTCTGTTGCTCCTTCTCTCCTCACTCTTCTTACCTGCATGTGTCCCCTCCCTCTTCCCTTCTATCAGAATATCTCCTTTCTCCACCCTCTTCATGTTGAGTATCTGTTTGCTAGTGACTTGTTGCTGTGTAACTATCCATTCTCGGTAGTAAGTATTGCTTCTACGCTGCTCAGGTGGTTTCTGTTGCAGCTAGCTGAAACTAAAGGATATACTTGCAAAATATCCCTCCCCAGTCTCAACCCTCCCTGGATTGTATTTGAAATGAAATACTCCCATTTTGTAAATACTGTGTACATATGTATTTTTTTCTTGAACCTAATAAAATAAGTTTAGAAATAAGTATTGTTTGTCTTGAGTTATAGAAATGACATGTTGCACTTCTACTTAATCAATGTAAAAATTGCATCAAACCCAGAGGACTACTCAAACTGAACATTGTTAAAGGCATTTATTATTTTAATAAAAATCTGAACTGAGAGACGGCAATGGACAATCAATCATATTACAGGGACAGTTCAGTGAGTTGATAGATTGACAGCCAGCATTTCAGGACTTTGACGTCATGTCACTGATCGCACTGTTTCAAATGTCAAAAGAATGGCTCACAGTATGACCAGATGGGAAAAGGTATGCTTTTGCATGAGGAAATTGATTAGGCTGAAGAAGCAACAAGCCACAGAATAGCAATAGAAATCCTCATTAGCATGTCGTGGAGAGAACATTCTACAAGATTCATCTCTTCTGTGTAAATTCATAATGAAGGAAAATAAGTTCTAGGAAGAGAAAAGCACACAGGAATAAGAGGTGACGGGCAGCAGGTACAAGAGGAAAATGAAAGCAAGGGGCATAGAACATGAGGGAATATTCTGACTAGACTACTGAAAGATGAAAGCAGTTTTTCACAGGAGCTCAGAAGACAGGAAAGCATTCAGAACAGGTGAATGGAGAAGAAAAACATAACATAAAGAACTAAATACAAAGCTGAAAGAGGAGGACCTAAAGAGGGTCAGAGAGGAGCAGAGGAAGACCTAAAGAGGGTCAGAGAGGAGCAGAGGAAGACCTAAAGAGGGTCAGAGAGGAGCAGAGGAAGACCTAAAGAGGTTCAGAGAGGAGCAGAGGAAGACCTAAAGAGGGTCAGAGAGGAGCAGAGGAAGACCTAAAGAGGGTCAGAGAGGAGCAGAGGGAAAGAGGAGGACCTAAAGAGGGTCAGAGAGGAGCAGAGGAAGACCTAAAGAGGGTCAGAGAGGAGCAGAGGAAGACCTAAAGAGGGTCAGAGAGGAGCAGAGGAGGACCTAAAGAGGGTCAGAGAGGAGCAGAGGAGGACCTAAAGAGGGTCAGAGAGGAGCAGAGGGGAAGAGGAGGACCTAAAGAGGGTCAGAGAGGAGCAGAGGAAGACCTAAAGTGTGTCAGAGAGGAGCAGAGGGAAAGAGGAGGACCTAAAGAGGGTCAGAGAGGAGCAGAGGGGAAGAGGAGGACCTAAAGAGAGTCAGAGAGGAGCAGAGGAAGACCTAAAGTGTGTCAGAGAGGAGCAGAGGGAAAGAGGAGGACCTAAAGAGGGTCAGAGAGGAGCAGAGGGAAAGAGGAGGACCTAAAGAGGGTCAGAGAGGAGCAGAGGAAGACCTAAAGAGGGTCAGAGAGGAGCAGAGGGAAAGAGGAGGACCTAAAGAGGGTCAGAGAGGAGCAGAGGAAGACCTAAAGAGGGTCAGAGAGGAGCAGAGGAAGACCTAAAGAGGGTCAGAGAGGAGCAGAGGAGGACCTAAAGAGGGTCAGAGAGGAGCAGAGGAGGACCTAAAGAGGGTCAGAGAGGAGCAGAGGAGGACCTAAAGAGGGTCAGAGAGGAGCAGAGGAAGACCTAAAGAGGGTCAGAGAGGAGCAGAGGAAGACCTAAAGAGGGTCAGAGAGGAGCAGAGGAGGACCTAAAGAGGGTCAGAGAGGAGCAGAGGAGGACCTAAAGAGGGTCAGAGAGGAGCAGAGGGAAAGAGGAGGACCTAAAGAGGGTCAGAGAGGAGCAGAGGGGAAGAGGAGGACCTAAAGAGAGTCAGAGAGGAGCAGAGGAAGACCTAAAGTGTGTCAGAGAGGAGCAGAGGGAAAGAGGAGGACCTAAAGAGGGTCAGAGAGGAGCAGAGGGAAAGAGGAGGACCTAAAGAGGGTCAGAGAGGAGCAGAGGAAGACCTAAAGAGGGTCAGAGAGGAGCAGAGGGAAAGAGGAGGACCTAAAGAGGGTCAGAGAGGAGCAGAGGAAGACCTAAAGAGGGTCAGAGAGGAGCAGAGGAAGACCTAAAGAGGGTCAGAGAGGAGCAGAGGAGGACCTAAAGAGGGTCAGAGAGGAGCAGAGGAGGACCTAAAGAGGGTCAGAGAGGAGCAGAGGAGGACCTAAAGAGGGTCAGAGAGGAGCAGAGGGGAAGAGGAGGACCTAAAGAGGGTCAGAGAGGGGCAGAGGAAGACCTAAAGTGTGTCAGAGAGGAGCAGAGGGAAAGAGGAGGACCTAAAGAGGGTCAGAGAGGAGCAGAGGGGAAGAGGAGGACCTAAAGAGGGTCAGAGAGGAGCAGAGGAAGACCTAAAGTGTGTCAGAGAGGAGCAGAGGGAAAGAGGAGGTCCTAAAGAGGGTCAGAGAGGAGCAGAGGGAAAGAGGAGGACCTAAAGAGGGTCAGAGAGGAGCAGAGGAAGACCTAAAGAGGGTCAGAGAGGAGCAGAGGAGGACCTAAAGAGGGTCAGAGAGGAGCAGAGGAAGACCTAAAGAGGGTCAGAGAGGAGCAGAGGAGGACCTAAAGAGGGTCAGAGAGGAGCAGAGGAGGACCTAAAGAGGGTCAGAGAGGAGCAGAGGAAGACCTAAAGTGTGTCAGAGAGGAGCAGAGGGAAAGAGGAGGACCTGAAGAGGGACAGAAAAACAGGAGGAGCAGAGGGGAAGAGGAGGACCTGAAGAGGGTCAGAGCAGAGCAGGGGAAAGAGGAGGTCCTAAAGAGGGACAGAAAAACAGGAGGAGCAGAGGGAAAGAGGAGGACCTGAAGAGGGACAGAAAAACAGGAGGAGCAGAGGGAAAGAGGAGGACCTGAAGAGGGACAGAAAAACAGGAGGAGTAGAGGGAAAGAGGAGGTCCTAAAGAGGAGCAGAGGGAAAGAGGAGCAGAGGGGAAGAGGAGGACCTGAAGAGGGTCAGAGCAGAGCAGGGGAAAGAGGAGGTCCTAAAGAGGAGCAGAGGGAAAGAGGGGAAGAGGAGGACCTGAAGAGGGTCAGAGGAGCAGAGGGAAAGAGGATGACCTGAAGAGGAGCAGAGGGAAAGAGGAGGACCTAAAGAGGGTCAGAGGAGGACCTGAAGAGGGTCAGAGGAGCAGAGGGAAAGAAGAGGTAATAGAGAAACAAAAAATAGAAGACATAGACAGCACAGTAGAGTGAAGGAAAGCAATGATAGCTGAGAAACAAAAGAAGATGGACAGAACATTTAGAAAACTTTAAAATAGGAAAGCAAAATAAATGACAGAAAACAGAAAAAGAAGAAATTGGAAATGAGTTCTGGCTTAAAGCAAACAGAAATATAGAACTCACAAGTCAGGTAAAAGAATCAGGAGGTTGTAATGTTAGTATTAGGAAATAGTTCATGTTAATAGAGAACGTATATACCAAAGTGTAGAGTGAAGCAGAATTACAGAAATGATCAAAGACAAGAAATGTAAAAGTGGCACAGCTAGATGACTACAAGACAGCTAAGAGAACAGTGTGTAAAAGTGGCACAGCTAGATGACTACAAGACAGCTAAGAGGACAGTGTGTAAAAGTGGCACAGCTAGATGACTACAAGACAGCTAAGAGAACAGTGTGTAAAAGTGGCACAGCTAGATGACTACAAGACAGCTAAGAGAACAGTGTGTAAAAGTGGCACAGCTAGATGACTACAAGACAGCTAAGAGGACAGTGTGTAAAAGTGGCACAGCTAGATGACTACAAGACAGCTAAGAGAACAGTGTGTAAAAGTGGCACAGCTAGATGACTACAAGACAGCTAAGAGAACAGTGTGTAAAAGTGGCACAGCTAGATGACTACAAGACAGCGAAGAGAACAGTGTGTAAAAGTGGCACAGCTAGATGACTACAAGACAGCTAAGAGGACAGTGTGTAAAAGTGGCCCATCTAGATGACTACAAGACAGCTAAGAGAACAGTGTGTAAAAGTGGCACAGCTAGATGACTACAAGACAGCTAAGAGAACAGTGTGTAAAAGTGGCACAGCTAGATGACTACAAGACAGCTAAGAGAACAGTGTAAAAGTGGCACAGCTAGATGACTACAAGACAGCTAAGAGAACAGTGTGTAAAAGTGGCACAGCTAGATGACTACAAGACAGCGAAGAGAACAGTGTGTAAAAGTGGCACAGCTAGATGACTACAAGACAGCTAAGAGAACAGTGTGTAAAAGTGGCACAGCTAGATGACTACAAGACAGCTAAGAGGACAGTGTGTAAAAAGCAAAAGGAGAGTTTAGAAAGAAAGTGTCAATCTGAAACAAAGAGGAAAGAATTGCAGAATATCAGTAGCAGAGGAAAAGTGGAATAAAATTCAGAAACAGAAGTTGGGAAAAGAAAAAGCAAGATTGTGTAAATGGCAGACTGCAAGAGGAAAGATTAACCTAGAAAAAGGACAATTTAGGGGAAAATAAAGGAGAAATGCTGTTGGGAAAATAGAGAAGAGGACAGCAGAAGTAAGAGGCGAGGAAGGTAACATTACAGTGAAAGAAACTAGCAAATGTACAATTTAGAGAAATAAATGATAAGATACAGAGTCAAGATGGTGAGGAAATGATTTGAAAGCATTAAAGCAGAGAAATAAAGTTTAGAAAATGAAGATAAATGTGTCAGTAAAGAAGAAGACAAAGGGTGAAGAAAGAAAGCCATAAGATTAATACAGAAAAGGTGAAACGGATCAAGTGTGAAGAAACATGAGAAGAAATGTAGCTAAATAAGTTTAAAATTGCCATTAGATTGAAGGGAAATTATAAATCTGATAGCCATGCATAAAGAAAATAGAAAAATAACAGACTAGAAAGCAGAGTTTGAAAGAGTGAGAGACAGCAGAGTAGAAGTAAAAAGGCATATTTTTCCATATTATACATTTTTACTAGATGTAAAAATACCCTGATGAAGGCATCACAGTCAAACCGTTGTTGAAATTGAATAATACCATGATAAAGTGTGACTTTAGTTTCTATTTCAAATTGATATTGTAGGCATGGTTATCCAAACCAGAAGAACAACAGTAAAGCTTGGAAAGAGAAGTCCCTAGAAGATAGGAAAACGAAGCAGTAAAGGAAGAGGGGAAATTAGTATACAAAAACTAAAGCTGAACTTTGCATAAAGAAGAGGTTTAGCCCATAGGTTGAAACACACACAGTAAGACCACACACTACAGCAAGGCAGGCACAGGGCTGGGTGTCTAGGTAAAATACTGTTGCCCCCCTAGAACTCAAATATGAAGTTATATGCGCTGATTTTAAGTTAAGATTCAGTCCATACAGTACAAAGGTACTGAACCAGAAACAGTTGCATAAACATATGCAGACAGTCATTTCTGTAAAACACTCACAACCTTCTTGCACTGGTATCAGTCAGCCTCAAAACGTACAGTTAAGTTGAGAAAAGGAACACTGAGAATATAAGTTTGAGCAGAAGAGTGGAGGACTGCAAAAAGAGGCATTGAAAAAGAGAAAGGAAAATGACATGAATTAAAGAGAGGAGAGGAAAGGGAAACAGAAACAATGTTTTATTGAGAGGTCAACAGCAAATAAACAACAGTGAAGCTAGAGTACAGGATGGAGAAGGAGAGATGACCCATAGAACTAGAACTCATCTGATTATTTCTATGGATGGAACACAGATTCTCAAACAGAATGGAGAGAAGCAGGCGAGAGAACAGGAAGAGGAAACCAGACAACATCCTAGAGTTTAACAGGACAGAGGAAATCAGGGAAAGCACATTAGAGGTTACAGGCTCGTCAGGCAGAGCGAAGTAAAACCCAGAATGAGGCTGCCATAGAAAAAGGATAAAGTGGGTTGAGCATTATGTAAAGCAGAGAGAAGATGGATAGAAGCTCAGCAATGAAAATAAGAAAAAATGTTTTGTTACAGTTAATTGGTAGACTGAGAAGTAATGGCTCCTGAATGCTTTTTTGACAAGTGAAACTTTTTCAGAATCAGAGGTAGATTGTTAGGAAAGCAAAAACATACGTACATTTTATGCAAATTATAGTTTTCTGGTTCTAGAAGCATTTCAAAAAAGATTACTGTGCACATTAACAATATCAGTGCCATTGCTGTCTCTCATAGCTTGTGCTTTGAGTATTGATGTCGTCACATACTCCAACACACAAGAACACACACACACACACACTTCAACGTCCTCAAACAGTGCGCTACATCATTGACAAAACTCATCAAAATAAGTTATTTAACTGTATAAAATGTCATTGTACTCTACAATTTGACTCTTGAAAAGTTGATCAAAAACTTTTTTTACAAAGGTCACCATGTAGAGAAACCAGTATTGTTGTGCCACTTGAGTTGCAGTATTTCACCATGAAGTCCAGCCAATCAAAAATAAAATGGCTCACATTCAACTCTCTCTGTCAGAATAGTGAAAGAGTAGCTTATAACCCAGGTACGGAGGCAGAAATCTTTACATTCTGAAAATCATGGAACAAATCTGTGGCACAAACAATACAGATTAAGTGTAAAATAAAGATTTTAAATAACTGTCTATACATTAGATCAGGCTCTTTATCCTATATGTATTCTCTGATAGAATAAATAGTGAATAACTACTACAGTATTTACACGTCCAGTCGGTTGGATCGGTCTCCACGTGGAGGGAGTCAGACAGGAGGTGACACAGAGCTCAGTGATGTCATAACCTGTCCTGAGTTATTGTCCTGGGACTGGCCAATCCTGGATGAGGTGGCGGGGTCACAGAACGGCTTCCAGGCTCCCATTGGGCAGCTCAGTAAGGGGTGAAGCGGTTGTATCCTCCTCTGTACAGACTGGCCTAGAAATAAGTAGAAGATATGATAGATGATGGTGAATCGGTGCCCACCGGCGGGTTGAGACGGATTCCTTTTTGAGGCTTGATTAAATTCTGGCTCGTGGCTAGAAACAATGGTCTGGATGACTTAGTGGGTAACATGAACACTTTAACCGTTGGAGAGGAACTGCTTATGAGCTTTAAAGAGGCTCACCATTGTTCCGACACCGTATGTTGCCGTGGGTCCCACTGAATGGTGGTAGGGATCCGTTGCAGCAGCATAAACTCGGCCATATCTGATGGACAGACAGAAACTTAGCTAGAAACTTTGCAATTACTTATTACTTTTTAGCTACTTTGCATGTTAGCTAACTCTTCCCCTAACCCTTTAACATAACTCCTAAACCCTAACCTTAACCCTAGCCAATGTTAGCGACCTAGGTAACGTTAGCCACAACAAATTGGAATTCGTATCATACGTATTGCAAATTCTTAACATATTGTACGAATTGTTGCCATTCGTAACATATCATACGAAATGGATGATGAACATCCATAAATGAATACATACAGTGGGGCAAAAAAAGTATTTAGTCAGCCAACAATTGTGAAAGTTCTCCCACTTTAAAAGATGAGAGAGGCCTGTCAATTTTCATCATAGGTACACTTGAACTATGACAGACAAAATGAGAAGAAAAAAAATCCAGAAAATCTCATTGTAGGTTTTTTAATTAATTAATTTGCAAATTATGGTGGAAAATAAGTATTTGGTCACCTACAAACAAGCAAGATTTCTGGCTCTCACAGATCTGTAACTTCTTCTTTAAGAGGCTCCTCTGTCCTCCACTCGTTACCTGTATTAATGGCACCTGTTTGAACTTGTTATCAGTATAAAAAACACCTGTCCACAACCTCAAACAGTCACACTCCAAACTCCACTATAGCCAAGACCAAAGAGCTGTCAAAGGACACCAGAAACAAAATTGTAGACCTGCACCAGGCTGGGAAGACTGAATCTGCAATAGGTAAGCAGCTTGGTTTGAAGAAATCAACTGTGGGAGCAATTATTAGGAAATGGAAAACATACAAGACCACTGATAATCTCCCTCGATCTGGGGCTCAACGCAAGATCTCACCCCGTGGGGTCAAAATGATCACAAAAATCCCAGAACCACACAGGGGGACCTAGTGAATGACCTGCAGAGAGCTGGGACCAAAGTAACAAAGCCTACCATCAGTAACACACTACGCCACCAGGGACTCAAATCCTACAGTGCCAGACGTGTCCCCCTGCTTAAGCCAGTACATGTCCAGGCCCGTCTGAAGTTTGCTAGAGAGCATTTGGATGATCCAGAAGAAGATTGGGAGAATGTCATATGGTCAGATGAAACCAAAATATAAAGAGGACAAAGAATGTGTGTTTGGAGGACAAAGAATGCTGAGTTGCATCCAAAGAACACCATACCTACTGTGAAGCATGGGGGTGGAAACATCATGCTTTGGGGCTGTTTTTCTGCAAAGGGACCAGGACAACTGATCCGTGTATAGGAAAGAATGAATGGGGCCATGTATCGTGAGATTTTGAGTGAAAACCTCCTTCCATCAGCAAGGGCATTGAAGATGAAACGTGGCTGGGTCTTTCAGCATGACAATGATCCCAAACACACCGCCCGGGCAACGAAGGAGTGGCTTCATAAGAAGGATTTCAAGGTCCTGGAGTGGCCCAGCCAGTCTCCAGATCTCAACCCCATAGAAAATCTTTGGAGGGAGTTGAAAGTCCATGTTTCCCAGCAACAGCCCCAAAACATCACTGCTCTAGAGGAAATCTGCATGGAGGAATGGGCCAAAATACCAGCAACAGTGTGTGAAAACCTTGTGAAGACTTACAGAAAACGTTTGACCTCTGTCATTGCCAACAAAGGGTATATAACAAAGTATTGAGATAAACTTTTGTTATTGACCAAATACTTATTTTCCACCATAATTTGCAAATAAATAAATAAAAAATCCTACAATGTGATTTTCTGGATAATTATTTTTCTAATTTTGTCTGTCATATGATGAAAATTACAGGCCTCTCTCATCTTTTTAAGTGGGAGAACTTGCACAATTGGTGGCTGACTAAATACTTGTTTGCCCCACTGTACCATACCAAACGTATCATTCTAATTTGAGTGTCTTGGATTTTCGTTCACTATGTCCATCCAGGTTACTAAACAGGTGTGCTAGTACTGTGTTAGAAAAAACAGTGAGGCCCCATAGACCAGACTTGAAGACCACACTACCTCAACATTAGAGTGCTGCTTATCTCATGTTCTAAGTCCCCATTTGAAGGAAAAAGTCCTTGAAATCCTCATACAAACAGAGTCACATTGTCAGTCATTGGGCGCTGCTACTCACCCATCACTGTATGTTGCTGTGGCAGCGGATGGTGATTGGGCAACTCTGTACGCTGCAGGATACCCGCCCTGATAGGAAAAAAGACATTCAGAGACAAGATAAACTTTTAGCTAAACACAAGGTAGACAGCCTGAAATAAGCTGAAATCAGAAGAAAAATGTCCACTTACATAGACTTCAGCTCCATATAATCCATCTTGGTACAGCACACTGAAAGGAGACATTCTATCATTCACACATTAAACAGTGAAAATTTAATCATTTACTTACACTCACAATGGAAATGGTTATTCATTTTTAAAATAGATTTATTGAAGATAGAAATGATCTTACCCAGGGTAGGCGGGCATGGCAGTGGGTGCGGCTGCAGCAGCTGAGCGAATTGTGTTGTAGACTGCCCTGCCCCGCCCACGCAGTGGTGAGCCCCGATAGGCCAGGGTGGGAGCAGCTACGGGGTAGGGGAAACTGGCAACTGAGGAGAGAGAGAAAGAGAGAGAGCTTACAGTACCCACTAGGATATGTACTGTAGCCACCCTGCCTTTCGAAGCAGGTTTATTGACTCCCCCAAGGGAACATGCTTTCTTGGAGCCATCGATAAGAGAGGTTGAGTATCACAGGTGGGATCTGAACCCGGGTCTCCTGCTCGGGAAACCCACGTCTTAACCATTAGACCAAAATAGTATTCCTCCTTGGTGATGAGGTAGCAAGGCCTCATCACAAGTGTCTGACTGACCTCCGCTACAAGGGGTCATGAATTCCGATTGGGTTTGATAGGGATACAGTACTAGAACATATATGACAAGGACAAACTAATATTGAAATAATCAAACTCACCCGAAAACTCACATTGAAACTCACCGGTGTAGAGTTCAGGTGCATACATCGCTCCCATGACAGGGCTGATCTTCCATCCAGGGGCTACAAAGAGAGAGAGAGAGAGAGAGAGAGAGAGAGAGAGAGAGAGAGAGAGAGAGACAGAGAGTGAGAGGGAAGTTGAGAGAGAAGGAGAGAGAGAGAGAGAGAGAGAGAGAGAGCCAGAGAGAGAGCCAGAGAGTGAGAGAGAAGTTAAGAGAGAGAAGGAGAGAGAGAGAGAGAGAGAGAAAGGGAGAAAGGGAAAGAGATGTTGAGAGAAGGAGAGAGAGAGAGAGAGAGAGAGAGAGAGAGAGAGAGAGAGAGAGAGAGAGAGAGAAAGAAAGAGAGAAAGAGATGTTGAGAGAAGGAGAAAGAGGTTAAACAACAAGTAAAGGAAGAAAGAGACAGTAGAGTTCATGGAGAATAAAGGGAAAACACAGACACAGTTCAGAAGTACAGAGTGCATGTCCACCCCTCCCACATCCCACGGAAAGAGGTATCTTACTTGAAACCTCACCATTCACAAGTGGTGTTTGGGGTTTCTTGGTGACTATTCTGGCTGTAGCATTGTTCACCTGCACAGACAGAGGGTACAATTTCTTAGACAGACAGACAGATAAACAGATATTCAAGATAGACATACTATAGATAGTTATTCCTCACTTCAACCTTCCTCCCCTCAACGATAGTTCCGTTCAGTTTTTCCCTTGCTCGGTCTGCCTCCATTGCGCTCTCAAAGGTCACGAACCCAAAACCCTGAGAGACGGAAGGAGAAACATTTCTGATTGTCCAACTTGTCATTGTCTTGGTAAGGCAAAAAACAATAGGGCAACCAGGTTTCATTTGTTCAGTTTGTAATTTCTGATATTGAGTGGTCTCTCACCTTTGACCCTCTCTCATTAAAGATAATCTCCACATCCAGGATCTTGCCAAATTGCTGAAAGACAAAACCAGATCACAATCTTGTCCACAGGTTATCATTGAGGTTATAAGAGATGACAATGTTTCGTAGGATGACTTCATGTCTTGTGGATAATAAACCTGGACATAACCACTGGTTGTGTCTCTCACCCCAAACATCTGTCTAAGGTCCGGGTCTCTGAAGCGGAAGGGGATGTTGGAAACGTGGAGACGCTTGGGCTGGGCCTTGCCTGACCCCTCCTCATCGCTACCACTTCCTGCTCCGCCCCCTGATGACACTGACACGCTCAGAGCCTGGGAGTCAGAGGTCACCGGAACCAGGGCATCGTCCTGGGTGAGAGAAGAGGAGGAGGAGAGGAAGAGAGGAAGAAGAAATGGACAAAAATAAAGAATAGAGGAGATGAGGAGGAAAGAAAGGAAGTAAAGGAAGGGGAAAGGAAGGAGAGGAGTGAAGGAAGAAGAGGAGAAAGAGAATAGACAGAGGAAGAGCAGGAGACAAAGAAAAAGAAGGCGGAAAGGAAGGGGAGAGGAGGAGGATAGAAGGACAGAGAGCAGGAGAAGAAGAAAAAGGAGGAAATGATGAGGAGAGGAGGAGGATAAAAGGACAGAGAGCAGGAGAAGAAGAAAAAGAAGGAGGAAAGGATGAGAAGAGGAGGAGGATAGAAGGACAGAGAGCAGGAGAAGAAGAAAAAGAAGGAGGAAAGTATGGAGAGAGGAGGAGGATAGAAGGACAGAGAGCAGGAGAAGAAGAAAAAGAAGGAGGAAAGGATGAGGAGAGGAGGAGGATAGAAGGACAGAGAGCAGGAGAAGAAGAAAAAGAAGGAGGAAAGTATGGAGAGAGGAGGAGGATAGAAGGACAGAGAGCAGGAGAAGAAGAAAAAGAAGGAGGAAAGGATGAGGAGAGGAGGAGGATAGAAGGACAGAGAGCAGGAGAAGGGTATAAAAAAGGTTTCAAGGGAAAGGCAGAGAAAGAAGGGGGGAGATTACAGAGGAAACTAAGGACATGTTGCCAATTGGTCCATGCACTTGTACACCTCTGAATAGACAACTAATTTACAATTTAGTAAAAGGATTCTGAGATAAAAACAGATTTTTTCCACAAAATGTTTCTTTAAAATCTATCAAAACAGTTCACATGTTCTGGTACAGTGTCCCATTACAGAGGCATCGCATTGGATTGGAAAAATGGTGATCATTTTAATTGAATCAAGTGATCACAACTCAGTCCAAATAAGCATTCAGCACCCAGTGATCCTTCTCAGGCAGGAGTGAGGAGGCGTGAACAGTACTACATGCCCGTTAGATTTTTTTTAAAAATATGTACAGCAGAGGAGGCTGGTGGAAGTGACTATAGAAGGATGGGCTCAATGTAATGGCTGGAATGGAATACATGGAACGGAGTCAAATAAGTTGTTTCCATGTGTTTGGCACCATTTCATCAATTCCATTCCAGCCATTACAATGAGCCCGTCCTCCTATAGCTCCTGCCACCAGCCGCCTCTGCTGTACACTAACTAAATATTAGGCTACATAGTCATGTTGATTCAGTTATAACAACCAGCCAATACCGAAAGTAACAGCTTCCCCAACAGAAATACTTTGGAGGAACTGTAACTAAATACAATATCATACTGAACATAATTGTGATGAATTATACTTAGAAATTCATAATAACTAGGTAGTTCAGGTGACATAGATTATATAGAGATGTAAACAGTAAGCCTGCAGGAATACATTTTCATAATATAATCTCATTAAAATGCCCCCATGCAAAACCATACAGGATATAGTAATGTGCTTCAAAACCAAAACATCCACTATCCCAAAATGCACCACGATGCCAGTGTCTGTCTGTTGGTCCTCCAAAAACCAAGGGATTATATGAGTCCAAACAAGAAAATTAAGATGAAAAAAAATATTACACCAAATAAATGAGTGAGCGAGAGCAGTGGGGGAGATAGGAGAGAGGGAGATAGCAGTGGGGGAGATAGGAGAGAGGGAGATAGCAGTGGGGGAGATAGGAGAGAGGGAGATAGCAGTGGGGGAGATAGGAGAGAGGGAGATAGCAGTGGGGGAGATAGGAGAGAGGGAGATAGCAGTGGGGGAGATAGGAGAGAGGGAGATAGCAGTGGGGGAGATAGCAGTGGGGGAGATAGGAGAGAGGGAGATAGCAGTGGGGGAGATAGGAGAGAGGGAGATAGCAGTGGGGGAGATAGGAGAGAGGGAGATAGCAGTGGGGGAGATAGGAGAGAGGGAGATAGGAGAGAGGGAGCAGAGTGCAATGTGAAAGGAAGAATAAAATGAGTGAGCGAGAGCAGTGGGGGAGATAGGAGAGAGGGAGCAGAGTGCAATGTGAAAGGAAGAATAAAATGAGTGAGCGAGAGCAGTGGGGGAGATAGGAGAGAGAGAGCAGAGTGCAATGTGAAAGGAAGAATAAAATGAGTGAGCGAGAGCAGTGGGGGAGATAGGAGTGGGGGAGATAGGAGAGAGGGAGCAGAGTGCAATGTGAAAGGAAGAATAAAATTGCAAAGAAAAAAAATAGCAAAAGTGAAAAATATCTTTAAATTGAAAATCAAGGTGAATGCAGGCTTGAAAGAAGTCAGATAAATATTAATGCAAATCAAAATACAGATCCTAATATGCAGAAATGAAAACACAGATATTATTAGCATTCTAATATAGGAAGGCTGATAGAAAGAGATGTGCACAATGTCCTCAGAGCAACGATAAATAATAAATTAAACAAAAAGATAAAGTGAACAAGGCAGGAACTTGCGCAAAAAGCTTGGGTTGGGGTGAGGAGTGGGAGCTGGGAGGCATAGTGCCGGGCAGGGTCAAAGTTGAATGTTCTAAATGTCAGTTTGGGGTCACGGTGCTGCTTTTTTCTGCCAAAGGTTAAAGATCATTACTCAAGATTCCGAGGGGGCATGTATTAATAAGTGGGGTAGAAATGGAGGGAGAGGGATAGAGAGACACATTCACGCAGAGAGAGAGAGAAAGAGAGAGAGAAAGATTCACACAAACACATACAGTACATACAGGCTACTGCTGTGTTGTTATATACTAGCTTCCCATGGCAGCATGGTTCACACAAACACCACCTCCTCATCATCCTCACACACACACACACACACCAGAAACATGGGAAGTGGGACAGTGAAGAGAGGGGAGGGGGGAGTGGAAGAAAGGGGTGGGTGGGTTGGGTTGGATGTTGGTGTCATGTCACGATGCAAAATTGATTTCTGAACCTGGACGATATTTCGGTGGGGGAGGGGTCACCCGTTCGGCCTCCCCCGTTGACCCCACCTCCATGATGTGTGGCGGCGTCTCAACTTTCCCCGAAAATCAGGACGGACCTTGTAAGTCAGGGGCTCTAGTGATGGAATATATAAATGTGGCCATAAAAGTCAGTTATGACATCAGAAAGAGCTGCTGAGGCAGGGAAAAGGACTTCACAGTCACAATGCATTGACCTTGATTCACCATTCACCTCTGTCTTTGTCTAGACTAATAACCTACAGTATATAAAGCCTACCAGGACACTGGACATAAACATACATGTTCATGTTTTCCTCATTATAAGTTCAGAAACTAGGCCTTGTTCCTAATGAAATTATATAAGATCCCATCAAATACATGTCATTTTGTGCTGTAGACTATATAAAAATAAATAGTAGGAAATATTACATTGAACCCTGATAACTTACCTAATAACATGCCATACAATATACCAAAATACATTTAAATTATAATCCTACATTTAAATACTGTGTTGTTCCATTCTCCTGTGTTTTTAACTTCTCCTTTCTCAACGTTCTTTACCCCGACCCCCTACCAGTAACCCGGTGCATGATCTTACACAGACATACTGCATGTTAACGGCTTTGGGGTTACCTGCTCTATTTCCAGATAAATGGGAGAGGGAAAGAGAGAGAGCGAGATGGGGAGGATTCACTTTCAAAAATTAATCTCCTCTCAGCTGCCCCTATCTGCTCTGCTGGGTGCCAGAGGAGATTCCCCTACATGGGCACAGGAGTGGAGTTGGGGAGCTAAACATAGAAGTAGCAGGGTCCTCTGTGTGTGTGTGTTCCATGTTACTGACAAAGAATTTCCTCAAACTTTGTATGACATGTTGTTGTTGATTAGAATAAAATCCCCTCATAGAAATAGGTCACAAACAACATGTGATTCCCCCATATACACATACAGTAGCTACATATCTTGATTACAAAGTATCTCTGTCTCTCTATCTTTCCTGGACACTACTTCTAAAGTCCCACACCTCCAGTCTATCATGTTGTTCTTACCGTGCTAATGGCTGCCAGAGTGTCAGCCCCTTCGTGTTGCGGGCCCTGATAGACTCTGAGCTGGTGATGCTCCTGGTACTCTGAGTTAGGGTGGGCGGAACTATAGTCTAGAGGAGGAAGTCTGCCTGCAGGTGTGGGAGGAGCTTGTCCTGGTGGAGGGTATGAGGGAGGCTGGGCATAGACCTGGGGGAGGGTGGGGTCACCACTGCCCGGGCAGGCCTCCTGCCCAGGGCCTCCCTGGGATTGAATGAGAGAAGAGAATCAGTCAATAATCAATCAAAATAACATTGTCATAGTATCTATCCAACCTAGCTGTAGGATAAACCATATTGAAATTGTAATAGTGAGTGTGACTCTTGTTATAAGAAAAAAAAATAATAATAATAATAACCACATATTCATTAATTACATTAAAAATAGATAGATTCACAGCATACATTCATTGACAATGTGTGACTGCCCATAGAATCATCTCTAATGTAAGCACAAAGACATCAGGCTTCATAAAAGTCATATTCTCTGAGTTTTTGAGTCTAAAATATCACCTGGGAAATGTCTAATGGTTGAGTGGTGCTGGGCAGTTTAGATATGCACAGCTGCTACAAAACTAGAGGACCTTAAGAAAGATCCACACAGCAGACTCATACCTACAGTACAGCTCACTATGATACGTATACTATTCCTTTTGAGTATTCATTCAGGATTCAGCATCCTTTGGAAAAGAGTATCTGGCAAATATCCAATACTTTACCACTTATGCCGAAACAGTGCACCTACAAACACTTAATTGTAATGAAATATCAACTCCGCACGAAACTGATCCCAGACTAATACCTTCAACATCATCATGATCATCTAATCAATGTACCAAATCCATTCCAATCCATTGTTTCTTCAATGTACGAAAAATAAACAGCAAGAAAGCAGAGTTCACACAGTGACGTGACCAATTCTCACACAATGAAAAGTGATCGTGGTGACACAGACACAACAGGAGAATAGATGATTGTCTTACCCCGTCACTGCATATCTGATTCTCCGGTACATTGTCCAACAACTGCCACATGTTTTAATGCCGGCTTCCACCCGCCCACTACACCATAAGTTCTACTTAACCACCAATCGCATGACAGGAGTTCTGGGAGCAGGGGGAGCCGGGGTGGCTATGCCAGCTGTGGTAATTTGTACCTGTCAATAACTTTCAACCGCCTCCCCCTCCTCACAGAAACACAATAAAACATTAGGAGAGCTACACAAAAATGTGTAATTTCTACATTAAAAGCTAATACTGTAGCTGTACTTCAACTTGCCACTAAAAGGTCACCTCTAAGAATACTATCCTTGTTATTACCCTGTAATTGCTGATGTATTGCCTTTTAAATATTCCTATGCCTTTTAAATATTCCTATGCCTTTTAAATATTCCTATGCCTTTTAAATATTCCTATGCCTTTTAAATATTCCTATGCCTTTTAAATTTTCATATGCCTTTTAAATATTCATATCATTCCAATACCTTCTTTTTGACCAGACTCTTTGAAGAGACAAAAGCAGGCAGGAAACATTTGGGTAGTTTTATATCTTTCACATTAAAGCACATTAATAAACCCTTATATCTCTACTCTGAAACTGACCAGAGGTCAACCAGAAGATTGGCAGAGCCATTAGTAGATTTTTATGTTGTCCTTTACAGTTGTAAACATAGTAAGTGTCACAAGGTCTAAAGGCCTATATGTCAAACTGGCTGTAATTTAATACAAATTCATGTTGTTCTCTCCAACCTCTTCTCCTCCTCCTCCCCCTCTCTATCTGTCCATCAGCTGTTGCACTCATCGGATGGGGCGAGATAGGACTGATGGTGAAATTGAAGAGGGCGAAGTGGAGGAAGGTATGAAAGCTGATCTGATCATTTAAACCTTGTATGATCAGCTGATTCTGATACGCAGGGAGAGTGTCCTACATTCTCATAGGTCTAAGAAGACAGTGTGGCTACTGCAGGTAAAACCGCAGCATCAAAGGTCTTACTATACTAAGATATGAACTAACACTCGCACTTGTCTTTTCCTACTAGCACTGACTTTGCTAATAACTTCATTTATTGAGGATCAACGTAGTTGCTATAACTGTGATGTGTGGTTGTCCCACTTTGCTATCTTAAGATTAATGAACTCACTAAGTCACTCTGGATAAGAGCATCTGCCAAATGACTAACATGTAAATGTAATGTTAAATATAAGATATACTATCTTAGTTCACTAGGAGTGGAAAAGGAACACCTTGTCTGTGTA
This sequence comes from Oncorhynchus kisutch, assembly GCF_002021735.2. NCBI lineage: Eukaryota > Metazoa > Chordata > Actinopteri > Salmoniformes > Salmonidae > Oncorhynchus > Oncorhynchus kisutch. The sequence goes on along the minus strand of NC_034175.2, from coordinate 4,647,416 downwards.
CATCTCAGATACTTCCTATCAAACATCAGGGGTTTCAGTACAAAGTACACGATTTCTCTTGACAGACCACACAGGTGTTCCTCCTATACCTCTGAATTCTTACTTTAGAAATTCCACCGGGAGATGGTCAGGAGTGAGACTGATACCATCTAGAATCTATTAGGTCTCTAGAATAGATTTACAGGCATATCATTTACAAGGTTAGTCATTTAGCACATCATCTTACATAGTGCTTTCAAATGGGCCAAAACAACAAGCATGTAAAAAATCATAGTAAAACCTTTAAAGATAACATGCTTTTACATGTACTACTCTGCATCCTGTCTGCTAATATTGGAAGGCATGGGTGTTGTATATCTGGGTTTATTCCAGGGTTGACGCATAATAATTCATAAACTGTCCTTTTAGCTATCACATGGCAGATCCTGGCAATCAGTACACACAGTAACTGGGCCATGTTAGAGGACATGTCAACACCGACACACATGCCTGTATTGTGTCCCCCGCCCCACCTCACCCCCCAATATCTGACCTTCCCAAGCTCACACCATACATGGAGAGTGTCTGACAGGGGGAGATAATAGAATCTATTTGATACTAGCACTGGCCACCTTCACACACTCTCTCTCTCTCTTTGTCTCCCACTCCCAGTACAGTATTACATTGTCAGCAAACAAACATTATACACAGTATCTCTCCATGTGTCTCAACTTTATTTTTGATTGCCATTTGTTCCCCTCTGTCCTTCCTCCCCCTATTCAGCTGTCAGGTCTTAGGGTCAAAGGTCACCGGCTCTGAGACAGGTGGTTGCTGGGACAGCTGCTGGAGGATTTACACTCCGAAGATGACAGGAAACTGCTGATGTGCCCTTTAAGAGAGCTCATAAAGCAGGGGATACAAACGCACAGACAAAAACACTCACACACCCTATGGTCTACTCTATTCAGTATGTTTACACTGAGTGTACAAAACATCTTTCCATGACACAGACTGACCAGGTGAATCCAGGCGAAAGCTATGCTACCTTATTGATGTCACCTGTTAAATGAAGGGGAGAAGACAGATTAAAGAAGGATTTGTAAGCCTTGGGACAACTGAGACATGGATTGTGTCGGTGTGCCATTCAGAGGGAGAATGGGCAAGACAAAACATTTAATAACGGGGTATGGTAGTAGGTGCCAGGTGCACAGTAGTAGGTGCCAGGTGCACAGGTTTGAGTGTGTCAAGAACCGCAAGGCCGCTGGATTTCACGCTCAACAGTTTCCCATGTGTATCAAGAATGGTCGACCACCCAAAACACATCCAGTCAATTTGGCACAACTGTGGGAAGCACTGGAGACAACATGGGCCAACATCCCTGTGGAATGCTTTTGACACCTTGTAGAGTCCATGCCCCGACAAATTGAGGCTGTTCTGAGGGCAAAAGGGGGTGCAACTCAATATTAGGAAGGTGTTCCTAATGATTTGTACACTTAGTGTATATTACATACAGTACAGTAATATGGAACAGGTAATATGATCACAAACACAGATCGTCAGACATTTTACTCTGCTGGTATGTTCTGATCATAGCACAGTACACTGGTCCTCACCCCCCTACTTAGGCTACACACTATCAGGATATCAGTGTCCCCCTTATCTGCATGACATGGGAGCCTTCTCTCTCTGTGTTAATCTACTTTTCAAGGAACAGGCTAAAAATACAGGGGCTGTGACACAGAGAGACAAGGAAGACAGATTCCAGACACACATCATATCTGTGCTGGCATTCACCAACGGGTTATCAGGGACTCACGGAACACACACACACACACACACACACACACAATAACAAAACCACCTGCTGGCACCACTGAGAGCTGCAGATTAAATATAACTGCCAGTGTGTCATTGCAATTCAAACAAATGGGTTTGGCCCTATCAACAGTATTTAGGCCTAGATGCAGCTGTTTGCAATCTCATGACACAAATCTACACTGGCAACCAGTTGCTGTGAACTACTCTGAACTAAACATCATAATTTGGATTATTTTGAAATCTAGTTCAATAAACCCCTGCTATCATCATCATCATGACAAACACAAACAGTATCATTTATAATGTGTAATACTGGGCCTGAATACATTTAATCTGAATGTGATTCAGCATATCCAGTGACTCAAAACCAAACTATCTCAATGACGCTTGAGATGAGAGCCATGTATACAGAATTTAATGGGGGCCCATGTTCACACCAACAGCTATGCAGGATAGTTTGCTGATCTCTGTATGTGGCTCTGGGTCTACTGACAGAGTACCAAGAAAGACATCCAATGCTACACACCCGGCCTAAAACATGGTAGGAACCAGGAGAGAGAAGGAAAAGGCAAACAGAGGGATTGAGAGACAGAGGTAGATTACCTGTACTAGGCTGGGGTAACATTGGGCACCCTGGGGATAGACGGGCAGTCCGTAAGGCTGAAGAATCATTGTAGGAGAAGAGAGCATGGTGCATAGCCCGAAAACCACCAGGACAGAGGGAACGGTGGGGAGATGGGAGGACAAGAGAGGGTGAAGGGGGAAAGGGAGAGGATGGTGTGCTCAGAGGAGATGAAAAAAACAAGGCAGGAAAATCTAAGAAGAGAGAGTAGAATCCAAGTGATGAAAACACAGAAGGTCCAAGTGAATGAGAGGAAGAGCTGTAAAGTCAGAAGGATAACTGTCTACAGCTTTAAAAAATAAAAACAAACTCCCTAAACTAAGAAACAGTCAGCCTGTCTAGATAGGAAGACAGGATATGGCAGAGAAGTTAGAAAGAACACTGCTGTGTGTCTGTCAGCCTGTCAATTCGTCGGCCTGACAGACAGAAACACATGTAAAGGGTCCCGTTTCATGGTGTTATAAATAGTCCATGTCTCTCTCCCTCTCTCTGCCACCTCCACCCCCGCTCTCTCAATCGGTCTACTAGCTACTACTAGGTACCATATGCACGATCTTCTGTTGTGAGTGCACATGCAACATGTCGTTTGAGTGGGTGTGGTGGTTAGTAGGCTATCACTTTTCTAAAAGCATTCGCTACCCTTACAAAAAAAATGAATGAATCAACACACACTCTGGTCCATTTGTTGTGTGTACATCTCTACTCTCTGTCTCCCAGTAGCACTGACACACTGACACACACACACACACACACACACACACACACACACACACACACACACACAGCCCCGACATAGGATGCCGGGCTAATACACATAACGTTACACATTTTTAAAGATATTTTCTAAACTATGTTCAATAACCGAACAGAGGCCTACACAACAGCTCACCAAATAATACATGGCATACCTAGGTGATCCAACGTTCATTCTGTGTAGTACACTAGACTAGATAGTTGTTTGAAAAGTTAGTTATTCTTGTTCAGCAAGTAAACAGAATCGGTTTTAGTTTGACGAACAAAGTTGAACAACAGATGGAGGTATTTCACCAATTGCTGCTTTGAAGTGGTGTCGTCACATATTTTTGGGAAATGTAGTTCGCGGGATCCATATAAATAATGGAGAGATCCAATTGAACTTCCTCTTTATCGTACTGGCCTGTGGAAGACAGGTAATAACATATTATGCGCTTTGTTCTGTCTTGTTTTTCCATAGAAGTAGGGTCGCAATGTTGAGAAGTAAGGTATTTATACGTTTAGTTGTGCATTTCGGTTACACCGACCAACATATTTTGTATATGTTTGGCTTAACTTCTGCCTTATTCGGTCATGTCAGTCGTCCACGCACTGTACAACGTGGTTAGCACGCTAACGTTAGCTAGCTAGCAAGAGTGACATATCGCCGGTGAGGCCTTTACGTTACTGTGCTGTAGATGTCTCTGCATCTTCTCAAAAGCTTTACACTTTATCAAACTACATTAACAATTTGCAGTTGTATAGGTGGGGGGGAAATCCTTACTATAAATTGTCGATTTATATGAATCCGATGACGCTAGTTAAATAGCTAACAAGTTCCCACTAAAGTTCCCGCCTTATTAAACATGTTAAGTATTAATGTGTGACTTAGGATGGTCTTCAGAATAATTAACATGGTTTGAAATTCAGTATAATCACTTGTGTAATCGCAATGATGGAACTGAACAGCCATATCAATTCTTATTCCTCAGGCACTTTGATCCACCATGCCCGTTGCCAGGAGTTGGGTTTGTCGCAAGACATACGTCACACCCCGCCGCCCCTTCGAGAAGTCTCGTCTCGACCAGGAGCTTAAACTTATCGGTATGTGTGCAAATAGCAGGTTTTGATTTATATTGAATCTGCTGGTCTCTAAATACCATGTATTTTTTAAAGTTAATTTTAATCTCTCTCAGGGGAGTATGGTCTGAGAAACAAGCGTGAGGTGTGGAGGGTGAAGTTCACCCTGGCCAAGATTCGCAAGGCCGCCAGAGAGCTGCTCACTCTGGATGAGAAGGACCCCAAGCGTCTTTTTGAAGGTACACCACAGCTAGATTGTTCTCTGAACTATATTTTGGCTGTTCGTAAAAGTCCTTTGAGCTGTTAGCTAGTGAGATATCGGCCAATGATTTAAATATTCGATATTCAGATTGTCTGTGGTGTCAGGAATTCCTCGTGAATGAGGCCGTCAGTTAGATTTCCAGATGCCTTAAATCGGGGATATTCAGATTTTACCCTAAGGTCCAGATTACTGCTGGTTCTGTTCTACCTGAATTAATTGCACCCACCTGGGGTTCCAGGTCTCAAACAGTCCTTGATTAGGGCCATATTAAAGGGCCCTATGTTGTGATCGGTGACTGGAAATTGCTGTATCCTGTCTCCTAGGTAACGCCCTGCTCAGGCGTCTGGTGAGAATCGGTGTGCTGGATGAGGGCAAGATGAAGCTCGATTACATCCTGGGCCTGAAGGTGGAGGACTTCTTGGAGAGGAGGCTCCAGACGCAGGTCTTCAAGTTGGGCCTTGCTAAGAGCATCCACCATGCCCGCGTTCTCATCCGCCAGAGGCACATCCGGTAAGCTGTTGGAGATGGTCACTAGGTGGCCATGCTAGAAAGGGCAAGTCGGTAGAGCATTACACTGGTCTGTTATTTTAAATAGGCTCGATGATTAACTTGTGACTGGTTGTTAAACCATTTGTAACATGTACATTTCTAAACTTCTCACATGCCTACACTAACTGTTCAGTTAACTATTATGAGTTGAAACTGCACAACTCACAAGTTACTTTCTCAATCCTTAGAGGGCCTCGCAAACGATAGCTCATCCCTGAGCGTGGTTTAACATTTCAGCAAGGTCAATTCGGTAACAAACCGTATACCTTGTCTATGACTGCCCAGAGCCAATCCTGCCCCTCAAGAGTGGGCAAACAGTTTCAGCAAGGTCAATGCAGTAACAGACTGTATACCTTGTCTATAAGACTGCCCAGAGCCAAGCGAGAGGCAGACTGCTACTGTCTTATTTGCTGACAGGTAATGTATGGAGGATTGCACCTCGGGCAGATATGTGCTAATGGTCACGGCAAACTATCAAGTGTATTTGACGTGTAAGGCAATCGCATGTCTTCAATTTAGTTTGGTAAGAGTACTTTACCTCATCAGGCAGGCTGATGATTAAAATTAATATTCATACTTCCTGTGGTGTCAAGAATTCCTCGTGAATGAGGCCTGTCGTTGATGCCAAACTATTCCCATCTAGATGGTTATTTGTCTATGATATTAAGTGGGGAGGAACAAACCACTCATTGAGGTCTCCTTTCTCCCTCCAGTGTGCGCAAGCAGGTAGTCAACATCCCCTCCTTCGTGGTGCGCCTGGACAGCCAGAAGCACATTGACTTCTCCCTGCGTTCACCATACGGTGGCGGACGCCCCGGCCGTGTCAAGAGAAAGAATGCCAAGAAGGGCCAGGGTGGTGCTGGGGGAGCTGATGAGGAAGAGGAGGATTAAAATGGAGGCTGACTGGGTGTGTTCGTGTCTGGCACTTCCTGTTTTTCAATAATAAAATCATTTGACCACAAACTTGTGAATTTTTACTTGATATGTGGTGGAAACTGACTAGTTAAGGCCTCTGCACAATAATTGACTACACAATGGCTACATAGGGTTATAGATGTGTCATTGCTAGACATTTTATAGGGAAAATAGAATTCTGACTTGCTTGGTTGGCTGTTGGAAGTGACAACTAATCAAATGTTTCACATGCTTTGTAAACAGGTGTAGGGTAACTGAACTGCTTGCTTATGTGCTGTTCCCAACAGTGGAGAGAAATAACTGGCTAACCATAACCTGGCCAGAGACATGGTACCAGGTTGATGTGCAGGGGTATTAAGGAATTGAAGTAGATAAGTGACTAGTCAATGGACTGAATGGTGACATGTCAAGAGGGCCAAAAAAAGGGTGAATGCAGATCATCTAGCTATTGGTTAACTAAATAGCAGTTGGACCGCTTGTGGGTAGGAGCTGTGCAGTATCTTGTTGGTTCCAGACTTTGTGCATTGGTGTTCCCTGTTATCATAACTGGGACTTTGGTGGCTGGAGTCCATTTTTAGGGCCTTCTGACACTGCCTGGGTTAGAGGTCCTGGATGGCAGGGAGCTCAGCCCAAGTTATGTACTGGGCCATAAGCACTACTCTTTGGCGCCTTGCGGTTGGATGCTGAGCAGTTGCCATACAGAGTGGTGATGCAGCCAGTCAAGATGCTCTCAACGGTGTAGCTGTAGAGCTTCAGGATCTGAAGGCCAATGCCAAATCTATTCAACCAAAGAGGTGTGCCCTTTTCAACGTGTGGACCATGATAGTTTACTGATGTGGACACCAAGGAACTTGAAGCTCTCGACCTGCTCCACAACATCCGCAGCAATGCATGGGGGCGTGCTCGGCCCTCCGTTTCCTGTAGTCCACGATCAGCTCCTTTGTCTTGCTGAGGTTGTCCCGGCACCACACTGCCAGGTCTGACCTCCCTGTAGGCTGTCTCAAGAATAAGCAAATGGCAAGTGCTTTGTCTGCCATAACGCTCCCATAGGATTGTGGATTCATGGAGAGTAGCTAGGTAAAATGCACGTTTTATCTAACAGCCGAGTTAGACTGATATTCATAAATTTGGCACTTGAAATTTAGGCCAATCTGCGGTTGAAATGATAAAGCAGCCATCCCTCCACTCAGTCATGGTGCTGGGGAAATGTAAACCCATTCATAGACGGCTATGGGTGCTAGGAACAAATATCCATAATATGAAATGATATTAACCATGTTTAACAATGGCATAAAACAAGCTTATTTCAGGGTCCTGATGGGGTATATACACTGAACACAATGAATGGCACAACAATGGGCCTCATCGTGGTATATCTGCACTCAAATTGCCAATAATAAAATGCAATTGCATTCGTTTCTCCGTAGTTTATGCCTGCCCATACCATAACCCCACTGCCATCATGGGGCACTCGGCTCACAACTTGACATCAGCAAACCGTTCGCCCACATGACGCCATACACGCTGTCTGCCATTTTCCCGGTACAATTGAAACCGGGATTCGTCCATGAAGAGCACACTTCTCCAGCATGCCAGTGGCCATCGAAGGTGAACATTTGCCCACTGAAGTTAGTTACGACGTAGAACTGCAGTCAGGTCAAGACCCTGGTGAGGATGACAAGCATGCAGATGATGTTCCCTGAGACGGTTTCTAACCGTTTGTGCAGAAAGTCTAAGGTTTTCAAAAATAAAAAGGTTTAATGAGCTGTCCGGGTTGTGGTTGTGAGGCCTGTTGGACATACTGCCAAATTCTCTAAAACGATGGTAGAGAAATTAATATTCAATTTTCTGGCAAAAGCTCAATTGGACATTCCTGCAGTCAGCATGCCAATTGCACGCTCTCTCAAAACCTGAGGTATCTGTGGCATTGAGTTGTGTGACAAAATTGCACATTTTAGAGTGGCCTTTTATTGTCCCCAGCACAAGGTGCATCTGTGTTATGATCAAGCTGTTTAATTAGCTTCTTGATATGCCACAACTGTCAGATGGATTTATTGTCTTGGCAAAGGAGAAATGCTCACTAACGGATGTAAACAAATGTGTGCACAAAATTTGAGAGAAATAAGCATTTTGGAACATTTCTGGGATCTTTTATTTCAGCTCATGAAACACGGGACCAACACTTTTACATGTTGCATTTATACACTGCTCAAAAAAATAAAGGGAACACTTAAACAACACAATGTAACTCCAAGTCAATCACACTTCTGTGAAATCAAACTGTCCACTTAGGAAGCAACACTGATTGACAAATTTCACATGCTGTTGTGCAAATGGAATAGACAACAGGTGGAAATTATAGGCAATTAGCAAGACATCCCCAATAAAGGAGTGGTTCTGCAGGTGGGGACCACAGACCACCTCTCAGTTCCTATGCTTCCTGGCTGATGTCTTGGTCACTTTTGAATGCTGGCGGTGCTTTCACTCTAGTGGTAGCATGAGACGGAGTCTACAACCCACACAAGTGGCTCAGGTAGTGCAGCTCATCCAGGATGGCACATCAATGCGAGCTGTGGCAAGAAGGTTTGCTGTGTCTGTCAGCGTAGTGTCCAGAGCATGGAGGCGCTACCAGGAGACAGGCCAGTACATCAGGAGACGTGGAGGAGACCGTAGGAGGGCAACAACCCAGCAGCAGCACCGCTACCTCCTCCTTTGTGCAAAGAGGAGCAGGAGGAGCACTGCCAGAGCCCTGCAAAATGACCTCCAGCAGGCCACAAATGCATGTGTCTGCTCAAATGGTCAGAAACAGACTCCATGAGGGTGGTATGAGGGCCCGACGTCCACAGGTGGGGGTTGGCATTTGCCAGAGAACACCAAGATTGGCAAATTCGCCACTGGCACCCTGTGCTCTTCACAGATGAAAGCAGGTTCACACTGAGCACATGTGACAGTCTGGAGACGCCGTGGAGAACGTTTTGCTGCCTGCAACATCCTCCAGCATGACTGGTTTGGCGGTGGGTAAGTCATGGTGTGGGGTGGCATTTCTTTGGGGGGCCGGACAGCCCTCCATGTGCTCGCCAGAGGTAGCCTGACTGCCATTAAGTACCGAGATGAGATCCTCAGACCCCTTGTGAGACCATATGCTGGTGCGGTTGGCCCTGGGTTCCTCCTAATGCTAAAGACAATGCTAGACCTCATGTGGCTGGAGTGTGTCAGCAGTTCCTGCAAGAGGAAGGCATTGATGCTATGGACTGGCCCGCCCGTTCCCCAGACCTGAATCCAATTGAGCACATCTGGGACATCATGTCTCGCTCCATCCACCAACGCCACATTGCACCACAGACTGTCCAGGAGTTGGCGGATGCTTTAGTCCAGGTCTGGGAGGAGATCCCTCAGGAGACCATCCGCCACCTCATCAGGAGCATGCCCAGGCGTTGTAGGGAGGTCATACAGGCACGTGGAGGCCACACACACTACTGAGCCTCATTTTGACTTGTTTTAAGGACATTACATCAAAGTTGGATCAGCCTGTAGTGTGGTTTTCCACTTTAATTTTGTTTGTGACTCCAAATCCAGACCTCCATGGGTTGATAAATTTGATTGATAAATTTGATTTCCATTGATAATTATTGTGTGATTTTCTTGTCAGCACATTCAACTATGTAAAGAAAAAGTATTTAATAAGAATATTTAATTCATTCAGATCTAGGAAGTGTTATTTTAGTGTTCCCTTTATTTTTTTGAGCAGTGTATTTTTGTTCAGTGTATCATTTGGTATGACAGTTGAACAAAGCTTATGCAGCATTAAGTAATATTCCTCAAGAATAATTGGGTTCGCTATATTAATGTCAAATTCCAAACCATTTCAAGCAGAATTATTTATTATTTTTGAAACGTACTGCCTCATTTATGGACTAGGCAGTGTCCGTGGGCGGGGTTTTGGTTGAGATTGACACGTTGTTGCGGTAGTAGGAAGTGGGATTTACCAAATCATCACTGTGCTTGAATATTTGTTCCAGGGATTGTTAACTATATTGAATGTCTGCCTGATTTTAAACGTGAGTATGTTTACTTTAGAAGTTTAGCTACATCCTTTGAACAGAGATGTACATCTACAGGGAATACAATCATTGAGCTAAGAGCTAACGTTGGCTGCTACTGTAGCAAGTTTAGCTTGTTGTGGTCCTGGGGGATAGCTAGCCACATTTTTTGCGTTTCTAGAATGAGTAATTTATCGCCTATAGAAGATCCTCTAGAACAAATATTTCCCGTCACTGCGGTACTTCCTCTGTTGTCACGCAAGGCTGCAGTAGCTAACTAGCTTAGCTTGTGCTAACATTTGTAACGCGTATGTTGCAATTCTGTGATTACTCCATCCATAGCATGATCAGGCGAGTTCTGATTCAGCCCACACACTAACTCATGTCAGTGGTGTAACATTTTGATCATGACGATGTGATGTCGAGTCATGTGCATGTTATAAACACTTTCTTATACTACTGAGCTTGTACCAATATGTGTGTTTTGAGGAACCAACATGCATAGCAACTTCGAATAGAACAGACATTAAGTTGTCAATCACAGGCTTTATCACTGTCATAATGATGCTGTATGCAAACTGCAGTCAAATTTCTCATAGCATTTTTCCATGTAGCACAGAGGACCTATTTAAGTTACCATGATCACACTGTACTGTGTGTGTTTTGTACCTGTGTGCAGAGAGATGTCTCCTGATGAGCTGGTCTACTTGGGAATTCTCGCTGCTTCCATCCCCATCGGGTTCCTATTCCGGTACCCGAGTGAGTATTCTATCTAGCCGTCAAAATAAATTCACCTAACCTATATGGTGTCTCCTAGACTATATGAACACTGAAAAACACAATTCTAAATTTTAACACATGATGTATAATAGGCCTGTCTGCTCTGCTCTGAAGGTTCATTGTAAGTGAAATGTGTGTGGGTGTTATTGTTGCTGTAGGTCCTCCAGTGAAGCAGGGGGCAGCGTTGCTCTTGGGCCTCTCGATCACCATAGCAACCTGTCAGGTCCATGCCCTCCACTCGCTTGTGACAGTGCTTGGAACATGGATCATCATCAAGAGCAGCTGGCGGTGAGACATTAGTGATGGGGGGGATCCATGCAGTTACATACCGAGATATTATTTTAGAAGATATGTTGTATCGTATGTTGTATTGACAATATCGCAATATAATTTCTTGTGCTAGTTGGCTGTACCTGCAACAAAACTCCAGTATTTTCCCTTCATAACTTGTTCTCCATCTTCTTTTTAAACCCGGAGCCAATTTGTTTTCAGCACTTATTTCCATTACTGATCACAACTTGTGTTTTCATGGTTCTCTCTTGTCCCTTTGCAGCAGACATATGGTGAGCAGTATGTTTGGAACATCGAATCGCAAAAAAAAATTCACAGTATCAAATCGCAATACATATTGTATCAGCTCCAAAGTATCGTGATAATATCTTATCGTGAGGTCCCTGGCAATTCCCAGCCCTAAGAGACATTATTCAAAATAAACAAATCATATACAACTGAAGTTTACATCCACTTTGGTTGGAGTCATTAAAACTAATTTGTAAACCACTCCACACATGACTTGTTATCAAACTATAGTTTTGGCAAGTTGGTTAGGACATCTGCTTTGTGCATGACACAAGTCATTTTTCCAACAATTGTTTAAAGACAGATTATTTCACTTATAATTCACTGTATCACAATTCCAGTGGGTCAGAGGTTTGTAAGATTGTATAAAAGATTGTAGACCTCCACAAGTCTGGTTCATCCTTGGGAGAAATTTCCAAACACCTGAAGGTACTACATTCATCTGTACAAACAATAGTACGCAACTATTAACACCATGGGACCATGCAGCCGTCATACCGCTCAGGAAGGAGATGCATTCTGTCTCCTAGAGATGAACATACTTGGTGCGAAAAGTGGAAATCAATCCCAGAACAAGAGCAAAGGACCTTGTGAAGATGCTGGAGGAAACAGGTACAAAAGTATCTATATCCACAGTAAAATGAGTCCTATATTGACATAACCTGAAAGGCCGCTCAGCAAGGAAGAGGCCACTGCTCCAAAACCGCCATAAAAAAGCCAGACTACGGTTTGCAACTGTACATGGGGACAAAGATCATACTTTTTGGAAAAATGTCCTCTGGTCTGATGAAACAAAAATAGAACTGTTTGGCCATAATGACCATCATTATGTTTGGAGGAAAAAGGGGGAGGCTTGCAAGCCGAAGAACACCATCCCAACCGAGAAGCACGGGGGTGGCAGCATCATGTTGTGGAGGTGCTTTGCTGCAGGAGGGACAGGTGCACTTCACAAAATAGATGGCATCATGAGGTAGGAAAATTATGTGTATATATTGAAGCAACATCTCAAGACATCAGTCAGGAAGTTAAAGCTTGGTCACATATGGGTCTTCCAAACCCCAAGCATACTTCCAAAGTTGTGGCAAAATGGCTTAAGGTTTTGGAGTGGCCATCACAAAGCCCTGACCTCAATCCCATAGAAAATATGTGGGCAGAACTGAAAAAGCGTGTGCGAGCAAGGAGGCCTACAAACCTGACTCAGTTACACCAGCTCTGTCAAGAGAAATGGGCCAATATTCACCCAACCTGGAAGGCTACCTGAAATGTTTGACCCAAGTTAAGCCATTTAAAGGCAATGCTACCAAATACTAATTGAGTGTATATAAACTTCTGACCCACTGGGAATGTGATGAAATAAATAATTCTCTACTATTATTCTGACATTTCACATTCTTGAAATAAAGTGGTCATCCTAACTGACCTATTACGGGGACTTTTTACCAGGATTAAATGTCAGGAATTGTGAACCTGAGTTGAAATGTATTTGGCTAAGATGTATGTGAACTTCTGACTTCAACTATATCAACATACACTTTAGAACACTCCTGTGTCGTAATGGTGTGCCACTATTTAGTGACAGTCAGGAACTTCTCTCTCTCACCCATTCCCCTGTTTACCTTCTTCAGGAGTGCCCCAGCTCTCTCTCTGGCCTGGACCTTCCTCTACCTCCTCTTCTTCAGACTGGTCACATGGTTCGGCCTGCCGCCGCCAACACCCTTTGCCAACGCCATTCAGCTACTCCTGACTCTGAAGGTACATCTACAGGAAGAGATGGAGGACATACACGATTACTGAAATGCAAGGGCATAATGCATCATGATGTTGTTTACAGTAACAACCCACTTGTTTTCATTCAGATGGTCAGTCTGGCCAATGAGGTGCAGAGTTTTCACCTGGAGAAGAAACAGGAAGTGAGCTCATTCTCTAAGTCTCCTGTGGTTGGTGGACTGTCCCAAGAGCCTTCCCTCTATGATATGATAGCCTATAGCTATTGCTATGTGGGTATAATGACAGGTAAGGCTGTCTAGCCCCATTCCCTAGTTTGTTTTATCATACAGGGCTACTGTCAACATATCCATATTTCTCTGGACCTCTTTTTGATATGGTGACAGGTGAATGGCTTCAGTGTGTATGTGTGTGGTGTAAATGTATCTAGTATGATTTGCCACTAATTTGCTTTTGCACCCATTTTAACTGTTTCTCTCTGTCTTTCTATCTGCCACTAGTAAAATATTGTGTGAGTCTGCTTACGTTTTCTCTTCCACTACATGACCTTCCTGTAACTCTCCCTCCTTTTTTTACTCACTCCTTCATCCATCACCCGTTAACACTCCTCCTTGCAATCTATCCTTTTTTTGTCCTCCAATGATCCCTCTCTCTCCTTGTCTTTTCTAACTTGTACTATTCACCTTGTCTATCCTACCACTTCTCCCTCAATGCTCTCTCTTCATCCCTTCATTTATCCCTGCATCTCCCTAAAAGGCCCGTTCTTCCGGTTCCAAACCTATGTGGACTGGCTGAGGCAGCCCAGCTCCTTGGACCTTCCTGGCTGGGTACCCTGCATGCTGAGGCTGAGGTTGGTGCCTGTCTACGGAGCTCTGTTCCTGACCGCCAACATGTACTTCCCCCTGGCATACGTCCGCACTGAAGAGTTCCTGGAACATCACTTTTTCTTCAGGTAGCAAAACAGCACTCTTGATTTTGTAAAAATGTTGTTAAAAAAATTGCTTGTATCAAAACAAGGTATACTTCCATTCAAAAGTTTGAGGTCACTTAGAAATTGTAGTTTTTTAAAGAAAAGCACATTTTATTTGTCCATTGAAATAACAACAAATTGATCAGAAATACAGTGTAGAGATTGTTAATGTTGTAAATGACTATTGTAGCTGGAAACGGCAGATTTAAATAAAAAAAAAATGTTTTTAAATGTAATATCTACATAGGTGTACAGAGGCCCATTTTCAGCAGCCATCACTCCTGCTAATCCAAGTTTATAATTTTAGAAGGCTAATTGATCATTAGAAAACCCTTGCAATTATGTTAGCACAGCTGAAAACTGTTGTTCTGATTAAAGAAAGCAATAAAACTGGCCTTCTTTAGACTAGTTGAGTATCTGGAGCATCAGCATTTGTGGGTTCGATTACAGGCTCAAAATGGCTAGAAACAAAGACCTTTCTTCTGAAACTCGTCAGTCTATTCTTGTTCTGAGAAATGAAGGCTATTCCATGTGATAAATTGCCAAGAAACGGAAGATCTCGTACAACACTGTTTGCTACTCCCCTCACAGAACAGCGCAAACTGTCTCTAACCAGAATAGAAAGAGGAGTGGGAGGCCCCGGTGCACAACTGAGCAAGAGGACAAGTACATTAGCGTGTCTAGTTTGAGATACAGACTCAAGTCCTCAATTGGCAGCTTCATTAAATAGTACCTGCAAAACACCAGTCTCAACGTCAACAGTGAAGAGGCGACTCTGGAATGCTGGCCTTCTAGGCAGAGTTGCAAAGAAAGAGCCATATCTCAGACTGGCCAATAAAAAGAAAATATTAAGATGGGCAAAGGAACACAGACACTGGAAGATTGGAAAAAAGTGTTATGGACAGACAAATCTAAGTTTGAGGTGTTTGGATAACAAAGAAGGACATTGGTGAGATGCAGAAAAAATGAAAAGATGCTGGAGGAGTGCTTGGTGCCATCTGTCAAGCATGGTAGAGGCAATGTGATGGTCTGGGGGTGCTTTGGTGGTGGTAAAGTGGGAGATTTGTACAGGGTAAAATAGATCTTGAAGAAGGAAGGCTATCTCTCCATTTTGCAATGCCATACCCTGTGGCAGCACTTAATTGGAGCCAATTTCCTCCTACAACAGGACAATGACCCAAAGCACAGCTCCAAACTATGCAAGAACTATTTAGGGAAGAAGCAGTCATCTGGTGTTCTGTATATAATGGAGTGGCCAGCACAGTCACCGGATCTCAACCCTATTGAGCTGTTGTAGGTGCAACTTGACCGCATGGTACGTAAGAAGTGCCCATCAAGCCAAACCAACTTGTGGGAGGTGCTTCAGGAAGCATGGGGTGAAATCTCTTCAGATTACCTCAACAAATTGACAACTTGAATGCTAAAGGTCTGCAAGGCTTCAATTGCTGCAAATGGAGGATTCTTTGACAAAAGCAAAGATTAAAAGGACACAATTATAATTTCAATTAAAAATCATTATTTATAACCTTGTCAACGTCTTGACTATTTCCTATTCATTTTGCAACTAATTTAATGTATGCTTTCATGGAAAACAAGGACATTTCTAAGTGACCCCAAACTTTTGAACGGTAGAGTAGATGTTTTTATTTCTATATTTATTGAGTTGGCATAACAGAATTGTGAGTTCATTCACTGCTGTTTCTCTCTCTCCAGAGAGCTACGGGAAATGAAACCATTAAATAATAAAGGGCTAAATGGATTTCCCAGAAAACTATTTTAAGGACAAGCACCAATTCCAGTGAAACAGAATTGAGACAGAACTCTTGTCTATTTAGTATTCCAGACCATTGTTGCTCTTCACTCGTAGTTATACATTAAGGAGGTCTCTCTCTATCCCCCCCTCCAGGTTGTTCTACATGACTGTGGTGTTCTTTGTGTTCCGGATGCGGTTCTACGCTGCATGGTGTGGGGCCGAGGCTGGCTGCATCAGCGCAGGACTGGGCTGTTACCCAGAGGGGGCGCTCTCCAAGCCGGGAGGGGGTCCCACTGTCAACTACAGGCAAGTCTCACACAGGATATTCAGTCCAATTGGGGAAAACAGTAAAGTACATTCATTCATAATTATGTAAGTGTTTAATCTTGGTTTTGATTATTCGGTCTCTCCAGCCCTGACCCTGAAAGTCCGGTTGTGTACGACTTCAAAACCATCCAGAACATTGACCCATACAACACTGACTTCTGTGTGAAGGTCCGACACGGGATGCGCTACTGGAACATGACTGTGCAGTGGTGGCTGCATCACTACATCTACCCCAACTCCCCCTTCAAGGCTTACGCACTCAAGTAAGGGCCCTATGCAGGTTCACTAGAGAAGGCATGTGTGTTGTGTCTAAAATAAACTGTCTCATAGTCTGTTAAACTACAAAACTACAGTCAACTTTCAATATATTTGTAACTGCCAGATAAGATGTCCCCTGAATGTCATTTGATGCATACGTTTCACAATTCTCTCCCAGGGCTGGATGGACCATGTTCATCAGTGCATACTGGCACGGGCTTCACGCTGGCTACTACCTGTCATTCCTCACCATTCCTCTGTGTATTGCGGCTGAGTCAGCCATGGAGGCGTCGGTCAGGGCCAAGCTGGGGCCCCGGGGTCAGAGTGCCTTCGACTGGGTCCACTGGTTCCTCAAGATGAGGGCCTATGACTACATGTGTATGGGCTTCGTCCTGCTGAAGGCCAGCGACACCGTCCACTACTGGACCTCCATCTACTTCATCATCCACATCATCGCCCTGGCCTGCATTCTGTTCGGGAGGCTGATGAAGGGAGGAAAGAGGGAGAGAAAGAAGAGTGAAAAGGAGGAGAAAATTGAGGGGGAGAAGAAAGAGGTGAAGCAAGAGGACGTGAGAGAGAAGACAGAGTGAGAATGGATTGATGGATGGGAGGATGTACTGTATGGGGAGGATAGGTTTACTAAAGAACTACTATTCCCCACAATGCGCTGTCTGTCACTGATCTGTATGGGTCACTTTTGTCCGTTAGGTCCAGTGATGTCTCCCCTGGTAGAGAAGAGTTATGTTCAATCCCAAACGGGCCCCTAGACCCTACTAGGGTTGGATTTGCAGTTGGTAGGTAGAATAGATGAAGTTGTAGGATTTCCCTAACCAGGAGACATCATTGGACTTTTAGCTGAATACAGTGAATCCTTATGAACATTGTTGTAACCCAGTAACAGTTGCCATGGTGATATTACATTACAAACCACGTGTACATACAGGTATAATTGGGTGAAAGAATGTTTGCTTAATGAATGTTATTTGATGTGTGAGTGGCAAAAAAGTTCAGGGGGATGGAGATTATTCAGCTATTTCACTTGTGTATGTATGTGTGTGATTTATTTCAAATCACAGTCAATTTTCATACAAATATACTTCAATTAGTTTAGAGGACACAAAATTGTATGTTCAAGATGCTGCCTTGAAACAGAGTATAAAGTACTGTAAACAGAGTATAAAGTACTGTATAACCACAGCGGCACATCCCTTGAATCCATTCATAGAGCAAGGACTCAATTTGAACTGTCTGTATTTTGGGCTAAATCTCTAATCCCATTGACATCAAAGCATGATTTACTCAAAGTTAAATACAAGTCAGGCATTTATCTCAAGCCATAACCAGATCAACAATGCATTTTCCCAGGGCAACAAGATTTTCTGCTTCTTTATATTTGAGAGTTTTCATTGATCAGACCGTTCCTATGATCAGTTATAGAATAGTGCAGAAAAGTGAACTTTGGATAGCCATGAGTACATACTGAGTTATACTTGTCTAGTTTTAAAACGCATATAGAGGATCCAGTCATTATGAATGTGGCAGTTGTATACGTTCTCTTTCCTCAACATTCTTATTAGGTTTTGTATTATGATAAGAAGATGATCATTTCTCCCTTATCTCCAAGTTGAAAGAACACAAATTCTGTCATTATTAAGTGGAGCCATCCTCAGTGATTTGTTCTCAGAGTAAAGACCAAGAAACTTGAAATAACTTTCACTGTGTCAAGAGGGGCTACTGGAACCAAAAAGACCCATGCAAATTTCAGAATGGAATCTGTGGTTTAGAAAAATACATAACATTGCTTAAGGTATTTGCTATGTTGATTTTAATGTGAATTTATTTTACTGCATTATTTAAAACGTTGTTTTGGGTGATCTTTTGATTTGACTTGGCCTGTAAATGAGCATTTTACTCAGCTCTTCTTTACAAAAATGATCTGTCCTGCATTCCGTAGTTATTTGATTAGTAATCTCTTGTGGACAGATGCACGTAACATAAATAGAGCATCTGCTGCAATTATGCCAGAATTGAGTTCTTGGTGTCAGATTATTTGATTAGAGATGTAATTATATACTGTATGGTGAATATTTATTTTATTGTTCTTCATTGTTGTTTGTGTGTCACTGGCTACATCTCAAATGACACCCGGCTATTCCCCAGACAGTGCACTACTGTTGGTCAGACCTGGGCCAAAAGTAGTGCATTCTATTAGGAAATAAGTTGCCTCAGTCAGAACATTTTGGCAGTGACTGAGGACTGACTGACTGACTGCTATGGTAAGGTTGTAGAAAGACCAAGCTACTACCTTACCAGTCAGTCCTCAGTCACTGCCAAAATGTTTGACTGCCATCTTATTACAAATGTAATGGTATTTCAAATATATATATTGTGCTGACAGTAGAATACAAAAAGTGATTTGGAATGGTATTTCTGTAATTGAATTGACTAGATAGCATGGAAGCATTGTATTATTATTGTTTACCACAATCTGATATAGCCAAACCCTCCCTCCTTTTCCTTGTGCCAAAACCCGAGCCCCGAAGAAACGACTCCCTTGTGTTTTTATCAGCCAAGTCATTTCAGTACATGACCAGTATAGAAAACATTCCTTGATGGTTGCTTCTCCATCTTTCTCTCTGTCACATGTAATATTTCTTGTGTATTTTTGTTTGTTTCTGAATGGTTTCACCTTGATACTATGATGATTGTAACTCTCCCTGCCTTGTAACAGTTCAGTGTTACCAACGGAATACATGTCTCAGATATTCAACACGTCTAAAGTCTTGTTCCTTATTGGTGTTTTGTTCATGGATGTTGGCTGTAGTTTTATTAGTGCACATTTCTCTTGCAATTTCTGATCTGACATGGTTCATTCTATGTTTTTTTTACTTACTATAGGAGTTGTCCGACCTGAAAATGATCAACGTTCCCCTATCCCCTTGCACATACTCACACGCACAGCCACAAACACACAAATCCCACCCAGGCTTGCCTCTATGGTTACCTAACAACATGTCACATCAGTGTACAGAAAGATTTATGAACTGAAGCACAGACAGTAAACACTCCTACATGATTACGTTATGGGTCTAACCTGTAACTAGTCATCAAATGTCTTGTAACACCCCAGCTTGTTGATACTGCATTAGTTACTAACGTCCATGTTCTGTTGGATGTAAGCGGAGTGGAGTGTAACCTAACAGTCTACCAGGAGTGAATGGGTTAAACGTACAAGGAAGTATCTGTGGCAGAGATGATTCATTGCATGGAGCAAAGTCTGAGGGGGAGTGATTCCTGGATTCTACCTCGTAAAAGAGCTATCCCTGTATGCTGGATTAACTATGTATTAGCAGTGAGATACAGAGGACTGGTTGTTTGATTGTAGTGTTTCTGAAGTGTTGGTGGAATCCTCTCGGTCTCATGGAGTTCAGTGAGCTACAAAGACCGAGCTCCACTATAGGTAAGCTGTGCGACAACTGTTTTGTAGGTGTGGTATGTTCTGTCTCCGGTACAGGTGTGCCTTTGTGTTCAGTGATTTGCTTCCTGGTCACTTAGGATGACTTGTTTTGTACTATACAAAAATATGCTATTACATGGTAAAGGGAGATTTTCCAAGAATGTATACTTTAAAATATGCTTGAATTATGTGTACCACACAAGTATAATGCAACAACAGACTGCAACTCTTCCAAAACTACAACCAATCAACTACACTGACTCTGGGCTTACTCAGGACATCACTCATAGTTTTTCTCCGTATATATCTTTGCCCTCCTCTGCCCTCTCCAAGCCCACAGTTACCATGGTGCCCAGCAGTTGGTGAGGTTACGGAGTAAGTCTGTAGTGTCCAATCAGAATGGCCCTCAGTTCAACTGGGGTTCTCCCCCCTCGGAGGGGGGAGAGGAGGGTGACTCGGGACCCCCTAAGGACCTCAGAGAGCGGCCTATGACCATGCGTCTGAAGAGAGCGATACGGTATGGGACCTCAGTGGTCATAGTAGTTACTAGCGTCTCTGCCAATGTGCAATTCCTTTGTTGTTGTCCTGAAGGTAACAAACATACTATGCTCTCTCACTTCTCTCCAAAAAAAAACATACTCTTTCTCTTCCTCCCCCCTACTCTCCCTTCCAGGGAGGTGCAACAGATGCGTGTGCCTGTGGTGACTAGCTGGCAGTCGTGGAAAAGGAGCAAGGCCAAGTCCCTGAGCAGGTTCAGAGCAGATGCAGGGGGAGTCATGTCCTACGTAGCTCTGTGGAGAAAGGCTCTGCATAAGATAGGAGGTGACAGATTCAATCACACTGTATCACTCAATCAAATCAGGCAATGGTTAATCAAATATCAACTACATACACATCTATATCCTGGGCTGTATGTACAGTTGAAGTCAGAAGTTTACATACACTTAGGCTGAAGTCATTAAAACTAATTTTTCAACCACTCCACAAATTTCTTGTTAACAAACTATACTTTTGGCAAGTCAGTTAGGACATCTACTTTGTGCATGACATAAATAATTCTTACAACAATTGTTTACAGACAGATTATTTCACTATCACAATTCCAGTGGGTCAGAGGTTTACATACGCTAAGTTGACTGTGCTTTTAAACAGCTTGGAAAATTCCAGAAAATTATGGCATGGCTTTAGAAGCTTCTGATAGGCTAATTGACATAATTTGAGTCAATTGGAGGTGTACCTGTGGATGTATTTCAAGGCCTACCTTCAAACTCAGTGCCTCTTTGCTTGACATCATGGGAAAATCAAAAGAAATCAGCCAAGAACTCAGAAAGAAAAAAATTGTAGACCTCCACAAGTCTGGTTTATCCTTGGGAGTAATTTCCAAATGCCTGAAGGTACCACGTTCATCTGGACAAACAATAGTACTCAAGTATAAACCATGGGACCACGCAGCCGTCATACCGCTCAGGAAGGAGACGTATTCTGTCTCCTAGAGATGAAAGTACTTTGGTGCGAAAAGTGCAAATCAATCCCAGAACAAAAGCAAAGGACCTTGTGAAGATGTTGGAGGAAACAGGTACAAGGAAGAAGCCACTGCTCCAAAATCGCCATAAAAAAGCCAGACTACGGTTTGCAACTGCACATGTGGACCACGTCGTACTTTTTGGAGAAATGTCCTCTGGTCTGATGAAACAAAAATAGAACTGTTTGGCCATAATGACCATCGTTATGTTTGGAGGAAAAAGGGGGAGGCTTGCAAGCCGAAGAACACCATCCCAACCGAGAAGCACGGAGGTGGCAGCATCATGTTGTGGGGGTGCTTTGCTGCAGGAGGGTCTGGTGCACTTCACAAAATAAATGGCATCATGAGGTATCAAATCAAATCAAATCAAATTTTATTTGTCACATACACATGGTTAGCAGATGTTAATGCGAGTGTAGCGAAATGCTTGTGCTTCTAGTTCCGACAATGCAGTAATAACGAACAAGTAATCTAACTAACAATTCCCAAAAAAATACTGTCTTATACACAGTGTAAGGGGATAAGGAATATGTACATAAGGATATATGAATGAGTGATGGTACAGAGCAGCATAGGCAAGATACAGTAGATGATATCGAGTACAGTATAACATATGAGATGAGTATGTAAACAAAGTGGCATAGTTAAAGTGGCTAGTGATACATGTATTACATAAGGATGCAGTCGATGATATAGAGTACAGTATATACGTATGCATATGAGATGAATAATGTAGGGTAAGTAACATTATATAAGGTAGCATTGTTTAAAGTGGCTCGTGATATATTTACATCATTTCCCATCAATTCCCAGTGGCTGGAGTTGTGTCAGTGTCATTGACAGTGTGTTGGCAGCAGCCACTCAATGTTAGTGGTGGCTGTTTAACAGTCTGATGGCCTTGAGATAGAAGCTGTTTTTCAGTCTCTCTGTCCCAGCTTTGATGCACCTGTACTGACCTCGCCTTCTGGATGACAGCGGGGTGAACAGGCAGTGGCTCGGGTGGTTGATGTCCTTGATGATCTTTATGGCCTTCCTGTAGCACCGGGTGGTGTAGGTGTCCTGGAGGGCAGGTAGTTTGCCCCCGGTGATGCGTTGTGCAGACCTCACTACCCTCTGGAGAGCCTTACGGTTGAGGGCGGTGCAGTTGCCATACCAGGCGGTGATACAGCCCGCCAGGATGCTCTCGATTGTGCATCTGTAGAAGTTTGTGAGTGCTATTGGTGACAAGCCGAATTTCTTCAGCCTCCTGAGGTTGAAGAGGCGCTGCTGCGCCTTCTTCACGATGCTCTCTGTGTGAGTGGACCAATTCAGTTTGTCTGTGATGTGTATGCCAAGGAACTTAAAACTTGCTACCCTCTCCACTACTGTTCCATCGATGTGGATAGGGGGGTGTTCCCTCTGCTGTTTCCTGAAGTCCACAATCATCTCCTTAGTTTTGTTGACGTTGAGTGTGAGGTTATTTTCCTGACACCACACTCCGAGGGCCCTCACCTCCTCCCTGTAGGCCGTCTCGTCGTTGTTGGTAATCAAGCCTACCACTGTTGTGTCGTCCGCAAACTTGATGATTGAGTTGGAGGCGTGCGTGGCCACGCAGTCGTGGGTAAACAGGGAGTACAGGAGAGGGCTCAGAACGCACCCTTGTGGGGCCCCAGTGTTGAGGATCAGCGGGGAGGAGATGTTGTTGCCTACCCTCACCACCTGGGGGCGGCCCGTCAGGAAGTCCAGTACCCAGTTGCACAGGGCGGGGTCGAGACCCAGGGTCTCGAGCTTGATGACAAGCTTGGAGGGTACTATGGTGTTGAATGCCGAGCTGTAGTCGATGAACAGCATTCTCACATAGGTATTCCTCTTGTCCAGATGGGTTAGGGCAGTGTGCAGTGTGGTTGAGATTGCATCGTCTGTGGACCTATTTGGGCGGTAAGCAAATTGGAGTGGGTCTAGGGTGTCAGGTAGGGTGGAGGTGATATGGTCCTTGACTAGTCTCTCAAAGCACTTCATGATGACGGATGTGAGTGCTACGGGGCGGTAGTCGTTTAGCTCAGTTACCTTAGCTTTCTTGGGAACAGGAACAATGGTGGCCCTCTTGAAGCATGTGGGAACAGCAGACTGGTATAGGGATTGATTGAATATGTCCGTAGGTGTGTATTGAAGCAACATCTCAGTCAGGAAGTTAAAGCTTGGCCACAAAATGGGTCTTCCAAATGGACGATGACCCCAAGCATACTTCCAAAGTTGTGGCAAAATGGCATAAGGACAACAAAGTCAAGGTATTGGAGTGGCCATCACAAAGCCCCGACCTCAATCCCATAGAAAATGTGCGGGCAGAACTGAAAAAGCATGTGCGAACAAGGAAGCCTACAAACCTGACTCGGTTACACCAGCTCTGTCAGGAGGAATGGGTCAAAATTCACCCAACCTATTGTGGGAAGCTTGTGGAAGGCTACCTGAAACGTTTGACCCAAGTTATACAATTTAAAGGCAATGCTACCAAATATTAATTGAGTGTATGTAAACTTCTGACCCACTGGGAATGTGATGAAAGAAATTAAATCTGAAATAAATAATTCTCTACTATTATTCTGACATTTCACATTCTTAAAATAAAGTGATCTTAACTGACCTAAGACAGGGAATTTTTACTAGGATTAAAATGTCAGGAATTGTGAAAAACTCAATTTAAATATATTTGGCTACGGTGTATGTAAACTTCTCATTTCAACTGTATGTGACATATACAGAACTTAACTATATGCATTTGCACGTACAACGACCACATATATCGATTACGTTTTCCCGAGGCTTTCAGCAATATCTAAAAGGCCTCAGTTCCACACATTTCTACTGCATTAGGCTAAATCAGAGTCACACAGTGTTTCTTGGTAGTCTTAAACAAATCTCTTTTGAAACTAAAATAGACACCTCATACACATGGTTATGGGCTTAAAACAAAGAAGACACCTGTACCATGTCACGTAGGAGTTGAAATGTATTACATTCTGACATTGCATCCCAATATGTTATTTTTAATTAATTAAATTAATTATGAAATACTGAAAAATATTAATAACATTCCAGGGCTAATGTTGTAGTTAATTATGTTGCCTTCACATTCACAACATGGCCCTGTGACCCCTGTCTTTGCAGGCCACTTTGGCGGTGGTGTCCAGTCCTACTTCATATTCCTGCGCTTCCTGGTGGTGCTCAACTTCCTGTCGTTCTTGCTGATTGCTGGGTTCATCCTCATCCCCAGTATCGTGTTCAGATCCACCAGCACCAGTAACATGACAGTGGACAGCACTGGTAAGGCCAGCACTGGAGGATGCATTTTGAAACCAGGCCTATGATTGGTTAAAGGGTGATGGCATTGGAGTGACATTCACTATCTCTGTTCCAGTCCAGTCTATTAACCTTATTCTGTGTGTCTCCAATATAAAACAATATCTTCTCACTGTTCCCTGTAGCAGTATCATAGCAACAGATCTGCCTTAGAGGATGGACTTTTAATTGAATTGAGGGATTGAAACTGCAAATATTGCAGCAGTTGTTACTGGTATTCTCTCACGGGTTTGAGAATAGAGTCCCGAACAAAGTAGCAGATCATGGAACTGAGGTATTCGGTGCCAAGGCTGCGGTGGGAAACATGATCAAATGTGACCTTGGCTTATCTTCAAACAGCTGAGAGTGTGTGTGTGTGTGTGTGTGTGTGTGTGTGTGTGTGTGTGTGTGTGTGTGTGTGTGTGTGTGTGTGTGTGTGTGTGTGTGTGTGTCTCAGGTCCAGAGGTGTGTAAGGTCTATGATCCAAATCTTCAAGGTCTGGTGGTGTTTTACCAGTACTTCCTGGACTTACTCTCTGGAACGGTGAGAAAACACAACATGTGTAATCTAGTCCTGTGTACCACTGGTTATAGATATACTGAATACAGCACAGAGAACAACACTTCTCTGAAGTTCAGTATGCAAGACCATTTAGCTCTGTTTTAAGAGGCCTTGGCCTTTCACACACTTTTGTCTGTCTGCACGTCCGTCTGTCTTTCTGCCTGTGCATGCTGGTGATTCTCTGATCCACCTCTACGTAGACGACACCATTCTGTATACATCTAGCCCTTCTTTGGACAATGTGTTAACAAACCTCCAAACGAGCTTCAAAGCCATACAACACTCCTTCCGTGGCCTCCAACTGCTTTTAAATGCTAGTAAAACTAAGTGCATGCTCTTCAACCGATTACTGCCCGCACCCTCCCGCCCGACTAGCAACACTACTCTGGACGGTTCTGACCTAGAATATGTGGACAACTACAAATACCTAGGTGTCTGGTTAGACTGTAAACTCTCCTTCCAGACTCACATTAAGCATCTCCAATCCAAAATTAAATCTAGAATCAGCTTCCTATTTCGCAACAAACGCCTCCTTCATTCATGCCGCCAAACATACCGTTGTAAAACTGACTATCCTATCGATCCTTGACTTCGGGGATGTCATTTACAAAATAGCCTCCAACACTCTACTCAGCAAACTGGATGTAGTCTATCACAGTGCCATCTGTTTTATCACCAAAGCCCCATTTACTACCCACCACTGTGACCTGTATGCTCTAGTTGGCTGGCCCTCACTACATATCCGTCACCAAACCCACTGGCTCCTGGTCATCTACAAGTCTTTGCTAGGTAAAGCCCCGCCTTATCTCAGCTCACTGGTCACCATAGCAGCACCAACCCGTAGCACGCGCTCCAGCAGGTATATTTCACTGGTCATCCCCTAAGCCAACACTTCCTTTGGCCGCCTTTCCTTCCAGTTGTCTGCTGCCAATGACTGGAACAAATTGCAAAAATCTCTGAAACTGAAGTCTAATATCTCCCTCACTAACTTTAAGCATCAGTTGTCAGAGCAGCTTACTAATCACTTTTCCTGTACACAGCCAATCTGTAAATAGCACACCCAACTACCTCATCCCCATATTATTACTTACCCTCTTGCTCTTTTGCACCCCAGTATCTCTACTTGCACATCATCATCATCTGCACATCTATCACTCCAGTGTTAATGCTAAATTGTAATTATTTTAGCCTCTAGGGCCTATTTATTGCCTATCTCCCTACTCTTCTACATTAGCACACACTGTGCATAGATGTTTCTATTTTTCTTTTATTTTGTGTTATTGACTGTACGTTTGTTTATGTGTAACTCTGTGTTGTTGTTTTTGTCACACTGCTTTGCTTTATCTTGGCCACAGTTCACAGTTATAAATGAGAACTTGTTCTCAACTGACCTACCTGTTTTAATAAAGGTGAAATAAAAAAAATAACGTACAGTCTGTCTGCTTGTGGGTTTGTGTCATTTTGTGAGTTTATGTCAAGTCTGGTACGCTTCTAGTCTAGTAGGCTCCACTCTCACCACTTCCCACCCTCCACCCATCTCCCTCTCCCAGGGTTTCATGGAGTACTCCTACATGTTCTATGGTTACTATAACAACACCGTGGCAGAGAGCAGTGGCTTCCACTACAACCTGCCCCTGGCCTACCTCCTCACCTCCGTCTTCTACTTCGCCTTCTGTCTTATCTGCATCATCGCACGGTACCTTCTGGAATGCCCTACACTTCCCTCTGCATAGAAATAAAATGGATAGAATGGACATTAAACCTAACGACTTACTTACCCCCCTCCGATTGGTCCCTTATACAGCATGGGGAGCGCACTTCGTGTTGCTGTGGCAACAGGCAGCGGTGCTGCCGGCAGTTATAGCAAGATGGTGTTCACTGGCTGGGACTACGGTTGCCAGGGAGACCGGGCCACCAAACTCAAACAGAAAAGCATCCACTACCAGCTACAGGTAGGAGCTCTGCCTCTTACTGCAGGGTCACTGAAGATGCACTCCTCTTTCCTCCCCTCTAATTTCTCTGTATGATCTCTCCCCTCTATTCCTCCCATCTCCCCTCTCTCTCCCCTCCTCTATATGTCTCCTCCCTCTGTCAGGTGGACCTGGAGGAGGAGAGGCTACAGAAAAAGGCTTTGTCTCTAACCTTAGGTCAGACAGTGGGTCTGTGTTCTCTACGCATCTTCCTCATGCTCATCTCCCTCGCCCTCATAGGAGGAGCTTTCTTTGGCATCTTCAAGGCTACGGTCTTCAGCCAGGTCAGTCAAAAACACAAGAAACAAAACAAAGTATTGATTGGATGTTTGGCCTTTCATCCTCTCCATGTCATATTGAGTCAATACAGGGAGGTGGGTATCCTGGGGCTGTTTTAACCTTTTCTGGTTGACCTTTGCAACCCTTTCCCTGTGGTTCCTAGGTGCAAGTTGGAGCAGAGGGCATTCTGGGCCTGTTCTGGGTTTACCTTCCTTCCATCGTCATCACAACAGGAAACTTTGTTGTACCCTTCATGTGTGACCAGATAGCCTTGTTTGAGAGATATTCTCCTAGTACCACCATCATCGTGGCATTGTTCAGGTGTGTGTGTGTGTGTGTAGCCTCTGCCGAATCCCTAGTTTGACATTTATTTTACGCCTGCTACGTTAGGTTAGTGTGTGTGTGATCGCTTTGCTAGATCTTCACTCAACCAGTGTGTGTGCATGCATACGTGTGTGTATGTCTCTGTGTGTGTGCATGTGCTCGTGTGTGTGAATATTGACTGTGTCCCTCCCTCCTGTGTTCAGGTCAGTGTTTCTGCGTATGATAAGTCTGGGAGTGCTGCTGTTTACTCTGTGGAGTCAGATCACCTGCTTTAAAGACAGTCCAAAATGTGAGCTCTGCCAGTACAACAACAAGGAATATCCGGTAACTACTCTCTTAATACAGCACGGTATCCTGGGTAGCAGTCAGGGTCTAATTTAGCAGATTGGTCTAGAAAAGGCTGAAAATATGATATCTCCATCCAATTCTACCTACAGTACAGAACTGGTATCAACCATGTTGCATCATCTTCTATTTTCTTTACCACCCATGCTATGTCTGTCTGTCTTGCTGCTGCCACCCAGTGCTGGGAGACGCGTGTGGGACAGGAGATGTACAAACTGGCCTTGTTTGACTTCCTCATTACCATCGCCATGCTTATCCTGGTGGAGTTTCCACGCAGGTAGTGTACACTGTACACCCTACTGTGGTGTAACTCAATCTATGAGCTAGTCATCCTCTATCACATTTATTGATAATCTCTTCTTCCATACTGTGGCAGGTTGTTTGTGGACCACTACTCCTGTGTACTGACCCGGTGGGTAGGTCGTCAGGAGTTCTTGGTGCCTCCCAATGTGCTGGGTCTGGTCTACGGTCAGACAGTGGTGTGGACTGGAGCTCTGTTCTGCCCTCTGCTGCCTCTCATCAACACACTCAAGTTCTTCATCCTCTTCTACTGCAAGAAGGTCAGGCTGCTCTCCATACTGTACCAATAATGGAAATGTAATCAATTCATTTTCTGAAAGGTTTCTCAAGTGAACGTTTGGCCCCAGATCCGTTTCATTTCACTACACAATCCCCCCCCCCCCTCTTAATCTCTCCTCCTCCTCCAGGTCACTCTGTTTTCTAACTGTCGTCCGGCGGTGAAGACGTTCCGCTCCACCACCTCCACCATCTTCTTCCTGGTGGTGTTGCTGTTTGGCTGGGGCCTCGCCCTCGTCGCCATGATCTACAGCCTGGCCCAGTGAGTGACTCAGCCTACGTCTGAAATGACACCCTATTCACTATATAGTGTACTACTTTTGACCAGGGCCTATAGTCAAAAGTAGTGCCCTATATAGAGAATAGGGTGCCACTTCGGACGCAGCCTCTATCTCTACTGCAGCAGGAAGGAAGCCTGTTATACAGTGCAGGGATAGTAATGGCAGATGGACCAGGTGTAGTAGTGGTGGTAGTTGGTGAGGGTGTTGATATGTCATCCTCAGGATCCATCCCTCTATGAGCTGTGGTCCGTTCCGCTCTCTCACTATGATGTGGAGTATCGTTCCCAACACCTTCTACACTCTCTCCCTGACAACACAGGACTTCATCTTCTACATGGGCTCCCAGGCCTTCTCCATCCCTCTCTTCATCTTCTCCTGGTGAGTCACCTTGTCTTACTGATCTCTTAATTTTCTCCTGAGTGATTTAGTCTTACAAGGAACCCAAACCGGCTGCGCGCGTGCGCCATCGTGCATAAATGTATTTTGTCCCCCCACACAGGTCCTCTACTCTGACAATTAATCCACACACAACGGTCAACTGAATCGTTTCTAGTCATCTCTCCTCCTTCCAGGCTTTTTCATCTTTGAACTTATATGGTGATTGGCATCTACACTTTCATAGTATTACCACGACAACCGGCAAAACAGTTTGTCTTTCAATCACCCACGTGGGTATAACCAATGAGGAGATGGCACATGGGTACCTGCTTCTATAAACCAATGAGGAGATGGGAGAGGCAGGAGGAGTTGCGATTGCAGGACTTCTATTTTAGTCCTTGGCAACGCAGATGCTTGTTGGCGCGTGCGAGTAGTGTGGGTGCAATAATTGAATAACATCGATTTCTACATTTATTTTGCAACGCAAGCCACATGTCCGGTCTGGTCAGCATGTTACTGATCCGATTGTCCATTGCAGGTACATGGGTCAGTGTGTTACTGTCTACCTTGTGTTTGATGATGTAATATTGTTTTGGAACTCAACAAATGGGAGGCCCATATCTGCATAGACTCATTTGGTCAGCATGGGTTATTTCCATGTGTTCAGATTCCTGTACATAACATTCTGACTGTGTTTGTGCTCTCCTCTGTCCTGATAGTGTGGTGCTGTGTTACGTAGCAGCTCTAGCCACAGTCTATGGGAAGAGTGTTGATCTGCTAAAGGCCCAGCTTAAACTGGTAAGTGATGGATGGGGAGAAGTCCTACATGATACAAAAAATATATGTTTGAAACAAAACCATGTCTATGGCCCATACTCAAGCTTAACCTTGTATAACAGTGTGTTTAACTCTAACAGGAGGGACGTGATAAGCAGTTCCTGGTCAAGCAGATTGAAGAGCTGAGTAGAGAGATGGGGGTTCCAACAAGAGACCAATTGGACACATTTGACACTGGTGCCGCAAACTGACTCAGACACCAGGCTCAAACCCACGGCCCATATCCCAGCCCAAGGCACTTTTTGTAGATTTTAAAGGCTTAGATATGTTCTTTGTGCTATTGCCACATGCAAAACCTATCTACACCTTCACAAATAACTTTACAATTGTCACTCTCTAGTGTACGGATAGCTATGTTTGAGGCAAAGTTTTACTTATGATTGAGTGGTGGTTGTCTCACCTAGCTACGGTATCTTAAGATGAATGAACCAACTGTAAGTCACTGGATAAGAGCTTCTGCTAAATGACTTCCATGGGGCTAAGGGTTAGTATATTAAAGATTTAGTTTGTTACCCCATTTCTCTCTCATAATATCTGTAACAGCAATTGCCGTGTTCATTTCCTTTGCATTCTCTTACTCACCTCTTGCCTAAACATCAGACTGTGACCGTGTTTACCCTATGGTTATTCAGTGTGAAAGAAGTCGCTCTAAAAAAGACGCAAGAGTCCTTCCAAGCCAGAATGTTGAATACAATTATATTTACACGTACCAGGTTGTCTGTGCTGTTGGTCCTTTTGACAGTAGGAAGTGGAGATAAAATATCCACGTGAAAGTATTTTTTACCTGACTTTTTGCGGCGACGGTAGGTTCTGTCGCTTGTATTTTCAATCTCAGGAGTCATTGTTGCACATTATGTAAACATTTGTCTACCGAAGCACGTTCCCTCGCAGTCCGCTGGGTATAATTTGTGGAACGTTCCAACAGGAATCTGTTACAAAAAGTTCGTAAATATCAAGGTTGCCAGCAAACAACGGATACAAAATTGTATAGCGGCAGAATAAAATACCGGGTAGGGAGTGGGCTATGTCTGTCCTCACTCTGGTAGCCTATGGACAAACATTAAGAATAAGCTATGTGGTGAGTTTATGCCTATTCGGCAGCTAGTTAAATAGGTGAATTTATCATGTTAGTTTGTATACAACATTATACTTTACGAAGTTTTTGGAACAGATTCCTGTTGGAACGTTCCACAAATTATACCCACCCATCAGCTAGAAGTGCTTGTGAAATTTGCCAGTTTATTGTGTGGGACAACGTTCGGTCTGTGATTCAGTTAAACTCGGCGGTTACTTACATATTGTGCAAGTGTTTGTCATTCTGGTTTCAGAGCTGGTCATGGGTGCACCTCAGCCACGCTCAAGGTCCTAAACGATATCTTAACCGCCATCGATAAGAAACATTACTGTGCAGCCGTATTCATTGATCTGGCCAAGGCTTTCGACTCTGTCAATCACCATATCCTCATCGGCAGACTCGACAGCCTTGGTTTCTCAAATGATTGCCTCGCCTGGTTCACCAACTACTTCTCTGATAGAGTTCAGTGTGTCAAGTCGGAGGGTCTGCTGTCCGGACCTCTGGCAGTCTCTATGGGGGTGCCACAGGGTTCAATTCTTGGACCGACTCTCTTCTCTGTATACATCAATGAGGTCGCTCTTGCTGCTGGTGAGTCCCTGATCCACCTCTACGCAGACGACACCATTCTGTATACTTCCGGCCCTTCTTTGGACACTGTGTTAACAACCCTCCAGGCAAGCTTCAATGCCATACAACTCTCCTTCCGTGGCCTCCAATTGCTCTTAAATACAAGTAAAACTAAATGCATGCTCTTCAACCGATCGCTACCTGCACCTACCCGCCTGTCCAACATCACTACTCTGGACGGCTCTGACTTAGAATACGTGGACAACTACAAATACTTAGGTGTCTGGTTAGACTGTAAACTCTCCTTCCAGACCCATATCAAACATCTCCAATCCAAAGTTAAATCTAGAATTGGCTTCCTATTTCGCAACAAAGCATCCTTCACTCATGCTGCCAAACATACCCTTGTAAAACTGACCATCCTACCAATCCTCGACTTTGGCGATGTCATTTACAAAATAGCCTCCAATACCCTACTCAACAAATTGGATGCAGTCTATCACAGTGCAATCCGTTTTATCACCAAAGCCCCATATACTACCCACCATTGCGACCTGTACGCTCTCGTTGGCTGGCCCTCGCTTCATACTCGTCGCCAAACCCACTGGCTCCATGTCATCTACAAGACCCTGCTAGGTAAAGTCCCCCCTTATCTCAGCTCGCTGGTCACCATAGCATCTCCCACCTGTAGCACACGCTCCAGCAGGTATATCTCTCTAGTCACCCCCAAGACCAATTCTTTCTTTGGCCGCCTCTCCTTCCAGTTCTCTGCTGCCAATGACTGGAACGAACTACAAAAATCTCTGAAACTGGAAACACTTATCTCCCTCACTAGCTTTAAGCACCAACTGTCAGAGCAGCTCACAGATTACTGCACCTGTACATAGCCCACCTAAAATTTAGCCCAAACAACTACCTCTTTCCCAACTGTATTTAATTTTTATTTATTTATTTATTTTGCTCCTTTGCACCCCATTATTTTTTTATTTCTACTTTGCACATTCTTCCATTGCAAAACTACCATTCCAGTATTTTACTTGCTATATTGTATTTACTTTGCCATCATGGCCTTTTTTTGCCTTTACCTCCCTTCTCACCTCATTTGCTCACATTGTATATAGACTTGTTTATACTGCATTATTGACTGTATGTTTGTTTTTACTCCATGTGTAACTCTGTGTCGTTTTATCTGTCGAACTGCTTTGCTTTATCTTGGCCAGGTCGCAATTGTAAATGAGAACTTGTTCTCAACTTGCCTACCTGGTTAAATAAAGGTAAAATAAAAATAAATAAATAAAAATGTGAGAATTGTGTCAGTATTGAAAATACAAACGAATATACAGACCAGTTCAGGGTATTGAAAGTCAGGTTAACACTTCCCTGATGATCTGGTGTTTGTTACTTCCCGACATAACGACACAATCAGCGGACAACAGGTAAAGCAAGTTGAAATAAAGATTATTCAACATTGTGACTTGTAATGGGACTGTTCGGGAATGCTGAACCTGTAGTGGGACTGTTCGGGAATGCTGAACCTACATGTTCGATACAAGAGTGTAAGTCTTTCACTCTCGGATTCCAAAATAGGCTACCTCTACCCCACCTTTATAACATTAAATGTTTAGTTTTCTAAATTGATTTAAATATTGTTTACATATATTTTTTATGTTCTTCAGTTTAACAATTTTTCTCTCTCTCTATATATATCTTGTGTATATAGATGCTATTATTTCTGTCGTGCTACGTGCGCCCCCTGCTGACCCGTGAGAGAACTTCTACAAAATCGTTTTGTTACGTAGACGTAATGACGTAACAATATTTTCGGGTGTATGTATCCGGTTGTGGTTGAATAGCTTTTTGGTTGCTTGTTTACCTATCAGATGTGTTAAATATATTTTCTTTGGTTTTATGCAAATATTTTATTCATTCGGTAACAGCTGTACAAAACCCAATGTCAGAATTACATCTCTGTGATTGAAATAGCTGTAAAAAAATATAGGAAATAGGTTATTAAGACTAGCTAACGTTAGCTAGCTAGCGAACTGGCGTTACAGTGCCGACTGACTGAATTGCAAACAACAGAAGTCAGGGCATGTTACGTTTTTGACACATTTTTGTTTAACTGTGCAAGCCCTAGGCAAAACAAACACTCGACTTCAGGAGAAAAATGAATATTCTACCTAAAAAGAGCTGGCATGTTCGCAACAAGGACAACGTCGCGCGCGTGCGCCGGGACGAGGCACAAGCCGCAGAGGAGGAGCGAGAGGTCCAACGCCGTGTGGAGCGAGCAGAGCAGGAGGTAACCATAGGAACGTTGCCCTCCCATCCCCAAATTGATACATTCCTCAAAGTTGATTTAGCATGGTCTGAAGTGACAACCAAACTTTGTTTGATACAGGAATGTTACGATGTATGACAGGTGCGATTTTGTTAAGAGAAGCGATGTATAAGAGTATAAGATGCATTGTTAAAATAGTATCAAGTCATAAAAGTGCATATAAATGTGTATATGTACTTCATTGTTGCCGTTGAATGTTATGTAGGTAAGTAACCTCTTTGCTGTAGGCGCGAACAGAGCACCTGAGACAGAAGTCACGAGCTGCACTTCAACAGTCTGGGGGATGGAAGGATGAAGGAGGGGAGAGAGGAGGGGAGGGGAGTGGAGGAGTGGTGGAACACCTCAATCTATTTCCTCTGGAGGAGTCGTCTGAGAAGAAAGGAAACGCAGAGTACCTCAAAGACCAGAAAGATGAAAAGGTGACCATCCTGTCATTCTGTTATGCTTTTCCCCCTTCACCTGTGTTGAAATCAAGTTTCTTTGTGCACATGGCTACTGGTTTTTGCATCCCTCTCTAGTAACAATGTTTACCTTCTTGGGCTTGTTTCTCTCCACTTCAAAGCTTTTCTCTAGTGGATCTAGCCAGCCAATGACAGTGCCTGGTTTATTTAGTCCAGAGCCATTTCTAAACAGAGATCGGCCAATTCAGTTTAAGATTTTGAATGCAAATGGATACCATTTTGGAAATTGAGAATGCATATTGGAATTTAAATATGGAGTGTTCGGTGCTAATATGGAAGATTTTTTGAACAGATTTAATGGCCTGATGCTTATCACATCAATGGAAGGATCAGAGAATGAGCTATGGAACTTTCCAAATAGTAATAGCTGGTCCGGATTCCTCCCATCACAGATCATTACTTTGAATGAGAATATTCTATTATTCTAATTTTATGGTGATTCTGTTGTTGTAGGAGCGTGAGGAGCGTGCTATTGGTCTGCTAGTGTCCCTAGGCCCCCAACCTGGGACAGAGGTAACTCCATGGTACATGAAAACAGGCCAGGAAGAAGAGAAAGATGAAGAAAAAGAGAAAGACAACAAAGGAAAGAGACTGCCACTCAGTCAAGAGGAGAAGGAGAAGAGAGACAGACGACTGAAAGACATGCTGGACCCCTTGAAAGAGATGAAGAAAGCACTGGCGGTGAAGGATAGAAAAGAACATAAGAGTAAGAAGAAGGAGAAGAGGGATAGAGGGGAGAGGAGAAGCAGTGGTGGAGAAAGGTGAGAAGTTTGAGTCTTTATCAAGACTAGTTGTTTTATCTGTATGTCTGGGGGTGTTTTGTGTTTCTTTGATCAATCATAAGACCAATTAGCTTGGACCTAAAGGGGCAATAAGCAGTTGCTACATATGTTTTTGGAATTCTAAATTAATGATGTTTACCAATTCATTCTTGAAGAATATACAGTTGAAGTCGGAAGTTTACATACACTTAGATTGGAGTCGTTAAAACTTGTTTTTTCAACCACTCCACAAATTTCTTGTTAACAAACTATAGTTTTGGCAAGTCATTTAGGAGAGCTAAGTCATTTTTCCAACAATTGTTTACAGACAGATTATTTCACTTATAATTCACTGTATTCCAGTGGGTCAAAAGTTTACATACACTAAGTTGACTGTACCTTTAAACAGCTTGGAAAATTCCAGAAAATGATGGCATGGCTTTAGAAGCTTCTGATAGGCTAATTGACATCATTTGAGTCAATTGAAGGTGTACCTGTGGATGTATTTCAAGGCCTACCTTCAAATTCAGTGCCTCTTTGCTTGATATCAAGTGAAAATTTAAAAAAATCAGCCAAGACCTCATTAAAAAAAAGTGTAGACCTCCACAAGTCTGGTTCATCATTGGGAGCAATTTCCAAACGCCTGAAGGTACCACATTCATCTGTACAAACAATAGTACGCAAGTATAAACACCATGGGACCATGCAGCGTCATACCGCTCAGGAAGGAGATGCGTTCTGTCTCCTAGAGATTTTTATTTTATTTTTTTATTTAACCTTTATTTAACCAGGTAGGCTAGTTGAGAACAAGTTCTCATTTGCAACTGCGACCTGGCCAAGATAAAGCATAGCAGTGTGAGCAGACAACAAAGAGTTACACATGGAGTAAACAATTAACAAGTCAATAACACAGTAGAAACCAAAGGGGGAGTCTATATACAATGTGTGCAAAAGGCATGAGGAGGTAGGCAAATAATTACAATTTTGCAGATTAACACTGGAGTGATGAATGATCAGATGGTCATGTACAGGTAGAGATATTGGTGTGCAAAAGAGCAGAAAAGTAAATAAATAAAAACAGTATGGGGATGAGGTAGGTGAAGAAGGGTGGGCTATTTACCAATAGACTATGTACAGCTGCAGCGATCGGTTAGCTGCTCAGATAGCTGATGTTTGAAGTTGGTGAGGGAGATAAAAGTCTCCAACTTCAGCGATTTTTGCAATTCGTTCCAGTCACAGGCAGCAGAGTACTGGAACGAAAGGCGGCCGAATGAGGTGTTGGCTTTAGGGATGATCAGTGAGATACACCTGCTGGAGCGCGTGCTACGGATGGGTGTTGCCATCGTGACCAGTGAGCTGAGATAAGGCGGAGATTTACCTAGCATGGACTTGTAGATGACCTGGAGCCAGTGGGTCTGGCGACGAATATGTAGCGAGGGCCAGCCGACTAGAGCATACAAGTCGCAGTGGTGGGTGGTATAAGGTGCTTTAGTGACAAAACGGATGGCACTGTGATAAACTGCATCCAGTTTGCTGAGTAGAGTGTTGGAAGCCATTTTGTAGATGACATCGCCGAAGTCGAGGATCGGTAGGATAGTCAGTTTTACTAGGGTAAGCTTGGCGGCGTGAGTGAAGGAGGCTTTGTTGCGGAATAGAAAGCCGACTCTTGATTTGATTTTCGATTGGAGATGTTTGATATGAGTCTGGAAGGAGAGTTTGCAGTCTAGCCAGACACCTAGGTACTTATAGACGTCCACATATTCTAGGTCGGAACCATCCATGGTGGTGATGCTAGTCGGGCATGCGGGTGCAGGCAGCGACCGGTTGAAAAGCATGCATTTGGTTTTACTAGCGTTTAAGAGCAGTTGGAGGCCACGGAAGGAGTGTTGTATGGCATTGAAGCTTGTTTGGAGGTTAGATAGCACAGTGTCCAAAGACGGGCCGAAAGTATATAGAATGGTGTCGTCTGCGTAGAGGTGGATCAGGGAATCGCCTGCAGCAAGAGCAACATCATTGATATACACAGAGAAAAGAGTCGGCCCGAGAATTTAACCCTGTGGCACCCCCATAGAGACTGCCAGAGGACCAGACAGCATGCCCTCCGATTTGACGCACTGAACTCTGTCTGCAAAGTAATTGGTGAACCAGGCAAGGCAGTCATCCGAAAAACCGAGGCTCCTGAGTCTGCCGATAAGAATATGGTGATTGACAGAGTCGAAAGCCTTGGCAAGGTCGATGAAGACGGCTGCACAGTACTGTCTTTTATCGATGGCGGTTATGATATCGTTGAGTACCTTGAGTGTGGCTGAGGTGCACCCATGACCGGCTCGGAAACCAGATTGCACAGCGGAGAAGGTACGGTGGGATTCGAGATGGTCAGTGACCTGTTTGTTGACTTGGCTTTCGAAGACCTTAGATAGGCAGGGCAGGATGGATATAGGTCTGTAACAGTTTGGGTCCAGGGTGTCTCCCCCTTTGAAGAGGGGGATGACTGCGGCAGCTTTCCAATCCTTGGGGATCTCAGACGATATGAAAGAGAGGTTGAACAGGCTGGTAATAGGGGTTGCGACAATGGTGGCAGATAGTTTCAGAAATAGAGGGTCCAGATTGTCAAGCCCAGCTGATTTGTACGGGTCCAGGTTTTGCAGCTCTTTCAGAACATCTGCTATCTGGATTTGGTTAAAGGAGAACCTGGAGAGGCTTGGGCGAGGAGCTGCGGGGGGGGCGGAGCTGTTGGCCGAGGTTGAAGTAGCCAGGCGGAAGGCATGGCCAGCCGTTGAGAAATGCTTATTGAAGTTTTCGATAATCATGGATTTATCAGTGGTGACCGTGTTACCTAGCCTCAGTGCAGTGGGCAGCTGGGAGGAGGTGCTCTTGTTCTCCATGGACTTCACGGTGTCCCAGAACTTTTTGGAGTTGGAGCTACAGGATGCAAACTTCTGCCTGAAGAAGCTGGCCTTAGCTTTCCTGACTGACTGCGTGTATTGGTTCCGGACTTCCCTGAACAGTTGCATATCACGGGGACTATTCGATGCTATTGCAGTCCGCCACAGGATGTTTTTGTGCTGGTCGAGGGCAGTCAGGTCTGGGGTGAACCAAGGGCTGTATCTGTTCTTAGTTCTGCATTTTTTGAACGGAGCATGCTTATCTAAAATGGTGAGGAAGTTACTTTTAAAGAATGACCAGGCATCCTCAACTGACGGGATGAGGTCAATGTCCTTCCAGGATACCCGGGCCAGGTCGATTAGAAAGGCCTGCTCACAGAAGTGTTTTAGGGAGCGTTTGACAGTGATGAGGGGTGGTAGTTTGACTGCGGCTCCGTAGCGGATACAGGCAATGAGGCAGTGATCGCTGAGATCCTGGTTGAAGACAGCGGAGGTGTATTTGGAGGGCCAGTTGGTCAGGATGACGTCTATGAGGGTGCCCTTGTTTACAGAGTTAGGGTTGTACCTGGTGGGTTCCTTGATGATTTGTGTGAGATTGAGGGCATCTAGCTTAGATTGTAGGACTGGCGGGGTGTTAAGCATATCCCAGTTTAGGTCACCTAACAGAACAAACTCTGAAGCTAGATGGGGGGCGATCAATTCACAAATGGTGTCCAGGGCACAGCTGGGAGCTGAGGGGGGTCGGTAGCAGGCGGCAACCGTGAGAGACTTATTTCTGGAGAGAGTAATTTTCAAAATTAGTAGTTCGAACTGTTTGGGTATGGACCTGGAAAGTATGACATTACTTTGCAGGCTATCTCTGCAGTAAACTGCAACTCCTCCCCCTTTGGCAGTTCTATCTTGACGGAAGATGTTATAGTTGGGTATGGAAATCTCTGAATTTTTGGTGGCCTTCCTGAGCCAGGATTCAGACACAGCAAGGACATCAGGGTTAGCAGAGTGTGCTAAAGCAGTGAGTAAAACAAACTTAGGGAGGAGGCTTCTGATGTTGACATGCATGAAACCAAGGCTTTTTCGATCACAGAAGTCAACAAATGAGGGTGCCTGGGGACATGCAGGGCCTGGGTTTACCTCCACATCACCCGCGGAACAGAGAAGGAGTAGTATGAGGGTGCGGCTAAAGGCTATCAAAACTGGTCGCCTAGAGCGTTGGGGACAGAGAATAAGAGGAGCAGGTTTCTGGGCATGGTAGAATATATTCAGGGCATAATGCGCAGACAGGGGTATGGTGGGGTGCGGGTACAGCGGAGGTAAGCCCAGGCACTGGGTGATGATGAGAGAGGTTGTATCTCTGGACATGCTGGTAGTAATGGGTGAGGTCACCGCATGTGTGGGAGGTGGGACAAAGGAGTTATCAGGGGCATGAAGAGTGGAACTAGGGGCTCCATTGTGAACTAAAACAATGATAACTAACCTGAACAACAGTATACAAGGCATATTGACATTTGAGAGAAACAGATGAACGTGCTTTGGTGCGTAAAGTGAAAATCAATCCCAGAACAACAGCAAAGGACCTTGTGAAGATGCTGGAGGAGGTATAGGTACAAAAGTATCTATATCCACAATAAAAATGAGTCCTATATTGTCATAACCTGAAAGGCCGCTCAGTAAGGAAGATGCCACTGCTCCAAAACCGCCATAAAAAAGCCAGACTACGGTTAGCAACTGCACATGGGGACAAAGATCGTACTTTTTAGAGAAATATCCTCTGGTCTGTTGAAACAAAAATAGAACTGTTTGGCCATAATGACCATTTGGCCATAATGGAGGGGAAAATGGGAAAATGGGAGGATTGCAAGCCGAAGAACACCATCCCAACTGTGAAGCACGGGGGTGGCAGCATCATGTTGTGGGGGTGCTTTTCTGCAGGAGAGACTGGTGCACTTCACAAATAGATGGCATCATGAGGCTGGAAAATTATGTGGATATATTGAAGCAACATCTCAAGACATCAGTCAGGAAGTTAAAGCTTGGTCGCAAATGGGTCTTCCAATTGGAAAATGACCCCAAGCATACTTCCAAAGTTGTGGCAAAATGGCTTTAGGACAACAAAGTCAAGGTTTTGGAGTGGCCATCACAAAGCCCTGACCTCAATCGCATAGAACATTTGTGGGCAGAACTGAAAAAGCGTGTGCGAACAAGGAGGCCTACAAACCTGACTCAGTTACACCAGCTCTGTTAGGAGGAATGGGCCAAAATTCACCCAACTTATTTTGGGAAGTTTGTGGAAGGCTACCTGAAACTTTTGACCCAAGTTCAACAATTTAAAGGCAATGCTACCACATACTAATTGAGTGTATGTAAACTTCTGACCCACTGGGAATGTGATGAAAGAAATAAAAGCTGAAATAAATAATTCTCTCTACTATTATTCTGACATTTCACTTTCTTAAAATAGTGTTGATCCTAACTGACATAAGACAGGGAATTTTTTACTCTGATTAAATGTCAGGAATTGTGAAAGACTGGGTTTAAATGTATTTGGCTAAGGAGTATGTAAACTTCTGACTTCAACTGTAAGCTATAAATGCCTCATTAGCTTAGTTCTAACTGTCATACTGCATCAGAACTCTTTACTCTGTTTGTAAACTAACTATATGTAAACAAATACTATATTGCCCCAACTTTGTTAGAACTGTAATTTTGTGGATGGTCAGTCCTTGCCTCCATAGCTCTATGAATTTTAGTGGTTACATTTCTTCAGCTTTTTACCGAAGCGGGTGGGGTGGCACTTTGTTATTGTTTCAACTTGGATGCATAACCAAGAGACCAAGTACACTGAGCCAAGTGGACTAGAGTACAACCAAGTGTACTGA
Source organism: Oncorhynchus kisutch (assembly GCF_002021735.2). Taxonomy (NCBI): domain Eukaryota; kingdom Metazoa; phylum Chordata; class Actinopteri; order Salmoniformes; family Salmonidae; genus Oncorhynchus; species Oncorhynchus kisutch. Next base: position 4,606,219 of record NC_034175.2, on the reverse strand, counting down.
GCCTCTGGATAAACATGTATGGTTGATGGTAACCACCTCTTCTGTCTTTTCTAGCTCTATTGAAAGGTTGCGAGCGGAGCGACTGCAGAGAGAGGCGGAGGAGAAGAGGAGAGCCCAGGCTCTGCTGGACCAGAAGAATGGAACAGGGAAAGAGAAGGAGCGACCAAGGGAGACAGAGGAGAGGGAAATGCCGTACAACAGTGCTTATTTCCCAGAGCTGGCCCGCAAGAGGCAGAGGAAAGACCGCAATGCCTGGAGAGATGGCATCTTTTGAAGTCACACATCATGCAGTCTCATTGTTTGGGCAACGGACAGAGAACATTGAGGCATTCAAGATACATTTATTAGTATGTGAAAGACGCTGAAGACTTCGACAAGGACTAGAGAGCCTGGAAGGTTATTCAGTTGTATTGTTGTGAAATGTGAGGCAGTGCTTTTAGCTTATTCTTGCAGTAACATGGAGGAGTTATGCATGTAGGCATATACTGTAGGTTGTTGAACTAGTGAACATGTGTACAAATATATGCTACATTGTTTACTTATGTAACATCTAGGCTATCCTGAGTATCCTAAGCAGACTTATTGATGATTGTTGTCATTGTCATTATTTCTAATGAGGTAGAAAAAGAAAGGAAACCAATCAAGAGATTTGGGACAGCTGAGTGTAGTGTTGGAGTCTGTCTGGCACCCTGCTCAAGTGTGAGACAACACAGAGATCATTTTGCTCCACAACACAAGACCACTGTTCAAGTTGGAGTGTGTTTGATGTTTTACTATTGATGGCAACATTGTGTCAAGTCAAGTCTATTTTGTTTCTGATAATAGCATGTGCCAATTTAGGAGGTGTGTGTACATGCATCTGTTTTATTTAACTATCTGATTTAGACAGAGTTTAGGGTGGTTGGCTCAACTATTATTGCACATTTTCCATTTCAATTAATTCAATAAAAATGTTAGGCCTGCCAAATAACAAAATCATGTGTTCTCCGTTATTTTGCTTATTTTATACATACCCCATATCCATGCACCACCCGAATGATTAACCTAAAACATTTTAATATAGCAATTCCAATAGATTGTGCTACAAAACAGAGTTGCGGCAGTATAATACATTAATTTGTCTAGCAGGTGCATACAGACGCACAGCACCGCGAAATAAAACGGGCCCGAGACAGCAGAGTGTAGAAGCGAGACAGACGCACTCGCATGAAACCACGGGCGAACCATGATAATGCAAGCTCACTTTTGTCTGACGTAGCCGACGTTTAACGGGAGACAAATACTACAGTCTACCTCGTACTGGTGTCGGAGGGGAAAGAGCCGAAACGGGGAAAATAGCGGATGGTTTGACCTCATTGGGGTTATTTGTTGTTTTCTTCGCCGTTTTTGTGGAGACCACTGATGTAACGGTTCTGGATTTGATGGGTTGGGTTGGCAGGAAGGGATGCACAAAAGAGCGTCTCTTACACCGTGTTTAGTTGCGGATTAGGAGAGGGGGATCAAACGGAGGAGGGGAAGAGGGGAACACAACAACAAGGAGACGTTCTTTATTAGCGGGGGAAGACAGCGCCAGACGGTAGCGGAGAGAAGGAGAAGACCGAAGCGTCGCTCGAATGATTGTGCCGTGGTGGATCCCGCGACGATGCGACGACACTGCTGGGTGATAGTGCTGGCGGGGATGTTGTCGTACTTCAACCCAGAGAGAGCCCTTGGAGCCCCGCAGAGAGAAGGTGAGTGGTGTCGGTGAGCTGGAATGATATTGACGCTGGGAGAAAGAAGAGGGGGGAGGTGGGAGAGGGGATAGATTAGAGGGTTATGAATAGGTACTCGGAAATATTACGGCCAAAACACACCGAGACAGCCTCAACAATAATACGATATATTGTATCTTTCTTGGCTGATATGATTAGGCTATGGTAGGCAATATGCCTTTATAACACGGGATGAAATCAGAAAGACAATGGCCACATTATTATCATCAAGTAGCCAGGAGAATTCGGTGGGATCTGCGACCCTATTTCGGTGATATTTATCAATAGCATTGATGGCATGTCAAAACGGAAATTCGCCCAATGAATTTTAAATTAATCCACTGTATCATACATGTGTATATCAAACCTATATTATCCTACTTGGGTTTAATGATAAAAAATCTTTGAATTTCCATTTAAAATCAACAAAATCCGTTTTATTTTGTCCTCATTTTATTAGGCATCGCAGTATTTTGTTTGTGTATTGTCGTTTGCAGTCATGGTGTTCTGGTGTATTGTTTTGATAAGAGCCGTAAACTGGAGCTGGTGGAATAGGCCCCTGCTATGTGTACCTATTTATATGCAGTGTATGTCTGGACAGCTGTCTAGGGATAGAATAATAGAATTGCCCAGGAATTGTGCATCTATACTGCCGATGGATAGGCTACATAAAATATTATTGTATTCTACATATACTTATGTGAAAGAGTTTGCATTTCATATAGGCCGACATGTTTTTTCTATTTTATCAGTTTCCAATGTAATTCTACTGCCAGGCCATAGGCTTGCATAGGCTGCAGTCCAGTCCAGTACATAAATCAACGAAATTATTACACATTTATGATGAGTCAATAATTAATGTATCTTTCTCAAATTCATACTCATGATTTTTAGTAGCTTTTCTTACTTAGAATTTACACGTCACTCTTGAATGTGTTAGAATAACATGGACCATTATGTTTTTAGGCCTTCGTAGAGGTTTGAGTGTTTTTCTCATAAAACAGCTATTGGAGGATGGAATCATACAACATATGAGCTCAAGACATCCTTAATGCTAATTACAATGTTCAATGATGTTATTTATATATTTTAAAGCAGTGCTCAAAGTGCTTCATAAATGTCTTTTTAGGGGTAACTTGCATTTTCCACTCATGAATGATCTCATGAAAATATTCCATTGATCAGAAAAGCCTATTTGTGATTGGATTCCCTTTCGGTGTGTTATTGGACACCTCTGTAAGATTTGTGTACTGTCTAGAGGGAGAGGCAGAGGAGAGGATGTGCCAAAATGGTTCATCACAGTTAAGCTTACACATTGATCTACCAATAGGGTAAACATCAATTAAAGCCTTTTGTTTGGACTATTATTGGACTGTTGATGCATCTTCACGCCATGCTTTCAGTAATCAATGAGCTCATGAAATGGATGGGGAAACGTACATTTGGTTTTGCATTATTCATTACTGTGTCGTAATAGTGATTCAATATCTAGAAGTAGTGATGAATACAGGGCATGATGGAATAGGATGAGCAGGGGAGAACAGAGTAGCTCTAGTACTTGCATTTTCTGGTTCCAATGACACTGAAAATGCTTACACTGTGGTTGATATTCATAAGTACTGTACTGAATTGGCACTTGACCTGTAAGTGTATTGACAAGTATGTGTACTCAGAGGTTCACCTTCGGGAGTTGGAGAAGTGTTTTTTAAAAATTGTATATGGGGAAAAACAAATAATATTGACAACAAGTTCATCTAGAAATAGGCATTTTTGATTGTGGCGATGCTGGTTTTGATTTGAGGGTTTAAAATTGAAAGATACAACAAACAAGTAGTAGCCTACTGTTGTGAAGGGTTTTTAACCACCCTGCACTCCCCCTTCTCTTTTTCACAGATGGTTCGCTCCTCACAAACGGCCAAGTTGAGGTACAAATATATAAAGGAACCGCCCCAAACTCCTCCTTCTCACCTAGGTAGCCAACCTCCCTGATTTGAGTGATTCTTTTCCAATTTTCCTCCCCTCCCCCGATAGCAATTTCCCCAAAATGACAACGCCACCCCTCCCTGCTTTTCAACTGTGTTTCCTGGAAGGAATGTTGTTTTTTTGGTACCCCCCTCCCTCCTCCCCCTCTTTCCTAACTGGAATGGTAGACTTCCCTGATTTTAACTTTAATTCCGATCTCTCCTCTCTTTTATTGATTCTGAAGATGGTTTCCTGACTTTCCTCCAAAGTTGATTTCCTTTTCCTGCTTCTCCCAAAACTCCAATGACAGTTGTTCATTGGGGATCCTCCGCTTTGTCTCAAACGTACCTCTATTGAAACAATTCCAACGGTTTTCCTCCTCAATCTCAATATGTAACAATGACTTTGACCCCTTTCAACCCAATTCTCTGAAGCCTCTCTTTCCCCCACTCACTCATCCACTCACCAACACTTCAACCTAACAACTGTGTGTTTCCTTCAGGATGTACTACCTGGCCCATTAACCGTATTAACCTTTTCCTCTCCTCCTTTTCTCTCCCGCCATATCTCAGTCTCTCAATCCAGGGCTGCGTCTCTCTCTTCTCCGCCCTACGTCGTCATTCTCATCTCTTGCTCGGGGCTCGTCTCCTTTGTTTTACTGCTCTTCACCTGTCTGTGCTGTAAGAAGGGAGGAGTGGGATTCAATGTAAGTCTCCATCATGTAAGAGACTTATTCACACGTCTTGTCTATTGTGTTGCACTGTCTGCATGCATGTTGTGTAGATCAATAGATATAGGCATCATATTACACATTGGCCCTTCGGGAAACTCTAAACATTGAGAGCTGTAACAATGTTAAAGCATATGGGAATGTCCTGATTTGTCATGGAAGGGCCCAGCACCACAGGGGCGGTGGGTATCCACATAATTCAAACCCTCCATGAATCTATTGTCTTTGAATCTGTGATCTTTGGATGGTTCATTGTTTCTTTGGCTGCATGTGCAGCACCACATTTTACCAGAAGTATTACAGATGTCGCATGAGCCAGAAAGCTTAGGGTCTGTTTACATTTAATAGATTTCCTCATATTAAATCCAGATCGGTCTTTCTTTGTGACATTTCAGCCAGCACACTGGGTGCATCTCAATTATCTAAAGTGGCTCCCCTCCTTCATCTTAACTGATGTGAAAACACAGGCAACAAGGGAAAAGTAATATGGTGTCTGCCCATCAGTTATTTGTTTACACTTGCCCAATTTCTTTAGAAACGTAAACCACTTTAGGCTATTGACACATCCACTAGAAAAGCGGTCACCAACCCTCATCCTGGAGAGATTCGGGTGTGTAGGGTTTTGTTCCAAGACAGGCCAGAACTAACACACCGGATTCAACTAATCAACTACGGTAATTAACAAGAGTTTAATAAACTAAATCAGGTGTGTTGGTGCTGGGCTGGAACAAAAACCTGCAAACCCTGTATCTCCCGGGACCAGGCTTGGTGATCACTGCTTTTCAAACTTACAATATCTCTAAATCTTCTACGCTTCCTCTGTTCTTTCCTGTCAAATCAGGAGTTTGACAATGCAGAGGGGGAGGAGTGTTCTGGGGGTTCTAGCCCCGCCCAGGAGGACAGTCTGTCCTCTTGCCCCTCCCTCCCGGAGGTCTACACCCTCCCACTCAGGGACAGGGCTAACTGCCCCGCCCTGCAGGATGGCTCAGGTAACTAAGGCAGACTCTCTGTAGCTGGAGCAGATGGCAATATAAAGCACATGAATATTAGCAAGCTTGATGGATATCAGAAAACCACAAATCATGTGTCTTTCTCTTTTCATCTCCTCTATTCTATCTCTAAAGACTCCAAGTCGAAGTACTTCCGTAGGCACACTCTCAACTACCTTCAGGAAATAGGAAATGGCTGGTTTGGAAAGGTGAGATCACCAACTCATACCTCCACCCTCAGTTGTGACGTCATCATGTAATGGTGGTAGCTGGATCTGGCAGTTCTTCCAAATGTCTCTCAACCCCATGTTTCCTCTAAAAGACATCCTTTTAACAGCTTCTCAGTAAATCTAATATTGGCTTCCTACCAGCTCTCATGAGTTATGTCTTCTTCCTACACCACTATATTTCTGATCCCCCCCCCCCCCTCTCTCTCTCTCTTTCCCTCTCTTCTCTCCCGCTCCCTCTCTCTCTCCTTCCTTCTCCTCTTTTTCCCTCCTCTTCCCCTCTGTCCCACATCTCTCTTTCTCCTTCCACCTCTCTCCCGCTCCTTTCCTCTCCTCTCTCTCCCTCCTCTCTATCTCTCTCCTGTCTGTTCCACATCTCTCTTTCTCCTTACCTCCTTCTCCCCCTACCTCTCTCCCTCTCTCTCTCCTCTTCTTCCTCCTCTCTATCTCTCTCCTGTCTGTCCCACATCTCTCTTTCTCCTCACCTCCTTCTCCCCCTCTCTCTCACTCTCTCCCCTCTTCTCTCTCTCTCTCTCTCTCTCTCTCTCTCTCTCTCTCTCTCTCTCCCTCCTTCCCTCTCTTTCTCGCCCTCCTCTCTATCTCTCTCCTGTCTGTCCCACATCTCTCTTTCTCCTTACCTCCTTCTCCCTCTCTCTCTCTCTCTCTCTCTCTCTCTCTCTCTCTCTCTCCCTCCCTCAGGTGATCCTAGCGGAGGTGCTGTGTGACTGCAGCTCCTCCCAGGCCGTGGTGAAGGAGTTACGGGTCAGTGCCAGCCCTCTGGAGCAGAGGAAGTTCTTGGCTGAGTCTGAGCCATACAGGTCAGAGAAACTGACATTTTGTGTCACCAGACACTTTTATTTAAGTTATTTCTTTTTGTGGTTTCCTGAGTGTACAAAACATTAGGAACACCTACCTAATATTGAGTTGCACCCTCTTTTTCCCTCAGAACAGCCTCAAGTCAGGGCATGGACTCTATAAGGTGTCAAAAGCTGTCACGATCGTCATAATAAGTGGACCAAAGCGCAGCGTGATCTGGGATCTTTTTATTACTAAGTGAAACTCACAGCAAAACAAAACAATAAATCTCAAACGAAACGTGCCTCTAACAATAGTGCTAACAGGCACTATCCATAGTCAAGATCCCACAAAGCACAAAGGGGAAATGGCTGCCTAAATATGATCCCCAATCAGAGACAACAACAAACAGCTGCCTCTGATTGGGAACCATACCTGGCCAACATAGAAACATAATCCCCTAGATGACCCACCCTAGTCACACCCCGACCTAACCAACATAGAGAATAAAAAGCTTTCTATGGTCAAGGCGTGACAGAATTCCCCCCCCCTCCCACCCCCTGTCCCCAAAGCCCCCGACCGCAAAACCTGACTCAATATGGGAGCGTCCGGGTGGGCATCTACCGTCGGGGGCGGCTCCGGTGCGGGGCGAAGCACCCACTTCGCTCATGGACACGTTATCCTCAATGGCGGCTCTGGTGCGGAGATCGTCGCCGGATGCTCGGGACCGTGGATCGTCGCCGGAGGCTCCGGACCTAGGTTCGTCGCCGGAGGCACTGGACCGTGGATCGTCTCCAGAGGCTCCGGACTGTCGATTGTTGCTGGAGGAACCGGACCGTAGATCGTCTCTGGGGACTCCGGACTGTGGTTCGTTGCCGGGGACTCCGGACTGTAGATCGTCGCCGGAGGCGCCAGACTGGGAACCCTCGTAGGAGGCTCTGGACTGAGAACCCCCGCTGGAGGCTCTGGACCACAGACCGTCGCGGGAGGCTCTGGACCGCAGACCGTCGCTGGAGGCTATGGACCGTGGACCGTCTCAGGAGGTTCCGGGCCGTGGACCGTCGCCATAATCTCTGGACTGGGAACTGTCGCCGGAAGATCTGGACTGGGAACTGTCCCCGGAAGCTCTGGACTGGGAACTGTCGCCGGAAGCTCTGGACTGGGAACTGTCGCCGGAAGCTCTGGACTGGGAACTGTCGCCGGAAGCTCTGGACTGGGAACTGTCGCCGGAAGCTCTGGACTGGGAACTGTCGCCGGAAGCTCTGGAGTGGGAACTGTCGCCGGAAGCTCTGGACTGGGAACTGTCGCCGGAAGCTCTGGACTGGGAACTGTCGCCGGAAGCTCTGGACTGGGAGCTGTCGCCGGAAGCTCTGGACTGGGGACTGTCGCGGGAAGCTTGGTGCGTGGGGCCGGCACTGGTGGTACCGGGCTGGTGACACGCACCTCAGGACGAGCGTGAGGAGCAGGCACAGGACGTACTGGACTGTGGAGGTGCACTGGAGGCCTGATGCGTGGGACCGGTACAGGTGGCACCGGGCTGATGACACGCACCTCAGGGCAAGTGTGGGGAGGAGGCACAGGACTTACTGGACTGTGGAGGCACACTGGAGGCCTGATGCGTGGGGCTGGCACTGGTGGTACCGGGCTGGTGACACGCACCTCAGGACGAGCGTGAGGAGCAGGCACAGGACGTACTGGACTGTGGAGGTGCACTGGAGGCCTGATGCGTGGGACCGGTACAGGTGGCACCGGGCTGATGACACGCACCTCAGGGCAAGTGTGGGGAGGAGGCACAGGACTTACTGGACTGTGGAGGCACACTGGAGGCCGGATGCGTGGGGCTGGCACTGGTGGTACCGGGCTGGTGACACGCACCTCAGGACGAGCGTGAGGAGCAGGCACAGGACGTACTGGACTGTGGAGGCGCACTGGAGGCCTGATGCGTGGGCCTGGTACAGGTGGCACCGGGCTGGTGATACGCTGCTCAGGGCAAGTGTGGGGAGGAGGCACAGGATGCACTGGGCTGTGAATGCGCACTGGGGATACAGCGCGTCGAGCCGGCGCAGGATATCCTGGACCGAGGAGGCGCACTGGAGACGAGGCGCGCTGAGCCGGCACAACCCGTCCTGGACAGATACCCACTACAAGTGCGAGGAGCTGGCACAGAAGGCACCGGGCTGTGAATGCGCACTGGAGACACAGTGCGTATCACCGCAAAATATGGTGCCTGACCAGTCATACGCTCCCCACGGTGAGTACGGGGAATTGGCTCTGGTTCACTCCCCTCAACTTTCGCTGCCCACTCCTCGCTCAATCTGTCCCAATATTCCTCCATGGGTCTGACTCACCCCTCATCGTCGCCGACCACTCCGTGTGCCGCCCCCTCCAAAAAATATTTTGGGGCTCTCTTTTGGGCTTGCGTCATGGCCGTGAACCCTGGCGTCGTCGCTGTTGTTCCCTCGCTGCCTCCGCCTGCTTCCATGGCAGGTTTCTATCTCCTGACATCATTTCTTCTCACGTCCAGGATGTCCTCCACTCCTGGCTTTCCTCCTGGGCACGCTGCTTGGTCCGTTGTTGGTGGGCTCTTCTGTCACGATCGTCATAATAAGTGGACCAAAGCGCAGCGTGATCTGGGTTCCACATCTTTTTATTACTAAGTGAAACTCACAGCAAAACAAAACAATAAATCTCAAACGAAACGTGAAGCTAACAATAGTGCTAACAGGCACTATCCATAGTCAAGATCCCACAAAGCACAAATGCGAAATGGCTGCCTAAATATGATCCCCAATCAGAGACAACGACAAACAGCTGCCTCTGATTGGGAACCATACCTGGCCAACATAGAAATATAATCCCCTAGATGACCCACCCTAGTCACACCCCAACTTACCCAACATAGAGAATAAAAAGCTTTCTATGGTCAGGGCGTGACAAAAGCGTTCCACAGGGATGCTGTCCCATGTTGACTCCAATGCTTCCCACAGTTGTGTCAAGTTGGCTGGATGTCCTTTGGGTGGGGGACCATTCTTGATACACACGGGAAATTGTTGAGTGTGAAAAACCCAGCAGCTTTGCAGTTCTTGACACACTCAAACCAGTGTGCCTGACACCTACTACCATACTTCGTTCAAAGGCACTTAAATCTTGTGTCTTGCCCACTCACCCTCTGATTGGCACACATACACAATCCATGTCTCGATTGTCTCAAGGTTTAAAAATCCTTATTTAACCTCTCCTCCCCTTCATCTACACTGATTGAAGTGGATTTAATAAGTGACATCAATAAAGGATCATAGCTTTCACCTGGATTCACCTGGTCTGTCTATGTCATGTTACGAGCAGGTGTTCCTAATGTTTTGTACATTCAGTGTATTATAAATCACAGTCCTTGGGATTAACTTCACAGTTAACTCTCAACCTGTATTTCACTCTGGTTGATTTGGTGCTGTTTGAAAAGATCTACATGGACCAAGTCACATCAGTAGGTGTGTTTAATTGTCATGTGTCATATTGAGATGCTGGCAGTTAGAGGCTGCATGCTGCACACAAATGGGGCAGTGTTAGAACTGTAACATGGAGTGACAGATGACTACTGGTCTGACCTATTTATTATGCTCAACTTAGATTAAAATGACACTTGGCCCGCCATCTATCTCTATCTCTCGCTCTCTCTCATACACACTTACAGTTGCCTCTTTCTCTGTCACATATAGAAACACATGTTTCTATCGTCTTCTCCCCCTCTCTCTAGTTCTGTCTGTTTTCTATCGTCCTCTCCCCCTCTCTCTAGTTCTGTCTGTTTTCTATTGTCCTCTCCCCCTCTCTCTAGCTCTGTCTGTTTTCTTTCGTCCACTACACTTTCTCACTAACAAACCCACCTAAGTAAACCTACACAAACAAATGCGCCCAGATGTTATCCCCCTCTCTCCTCTTCCCTCGCTCACTTTAACTGCATATCCTCTGCTGCATTGCCTCTCTCGTTTCATCATCTTTCTCTCTCTCCCCTCTCTCTCTCCCCTCTCTCCCCCCTCTCTCTCTCCCCTCTCTCTTTCCCCCCTCTCTCTCCCTCTCTATTTCCTTGCCTTCAGGAGTCTCCAGCATCCCAACATCCTTCAGTGTTTGGGCCAATGCAGCGAGAGCATTCCCTTCCTGCTGGTCATGGAGTTCTGTCAGTTGGTGAGGGCCATGCTGTTTTAACTACTATTATGGGATGGAGAAGAAGAGGGGGGCACATTGTAGAGGAGATCCAAAGAGAGGCCATTTTGTTTTGGAAAGGATACATTTACTCCATTCCTGTAGGATTGTTTTCTCTCATCATTGTGTTTCTATCAGAGACTGATTGATACCTAAGCGACCAGCTGATTGGACAATAAATTATTCAAATGGATCAATTAAGTGACAAACACCAGACTATAGCTCCCGTACATGGAAACATACTTTTAAAAATGTCAAGTTCAAACCCCCGAGCTGACAAGGTACAAATCTGTCGTTCTGCCCCTGAACAGGCAGTTAACCCACTGTTCCTAGGCCGTCATTGAAAATAAGAATTTGTTCTTAACTGCCTTGCCTGGTTAAATAAAGGTCAAATTAAAACATAAAAAATAAAAAAATATATCCTGTCCTACCACCAGTACAACCTCTCTCTCTCTAATGATATTAACTCATTACCAATTCCCCTTCTGCTTTTGAGGACCTTCAGGTTCAGGAAAACACTTAGGAGAGGGTATTTCTCCAGCATAAATGTACAAATGTACTTGATTTATAGCTCAATATGTCCGGTCAAAGTCATAAGCTATGTTAATTTTTCTTCTGATTGTTTTAAGTATCACATACTGTACATGATATTGGTAATGCTCATTGATGTTGTAATAAATTAATAATATTTGTGATGTGTTACCAGGGCGACCTGAAGAGGTACCTGAGAGCCCAGAGGAAGTCAGATGGGATGACCCCTGACCTTCTGACCCGGGAAATGCTGACCCTGCAGAGGATGGCGTTTGAAATCACCTCTGGCCTGCTGCACCTCCACGAGAATAACTACATCCACAGGTCTGTGAGGTCATATCCTGGCTCTCTCTGGCTCCAGTGGGGTTCCAATAGCTCCAGTGATTGATTGGTTGGTAATTTAGTGATTGATAGTAAAGGAATTATGCTTGTTTTCTCTCCAGTGATCTGGCGTTGAGGAACTGTCTCCTTACCTCTGACCTCACTGTCAGAATCGGAGACTATGGGCTGTCTCACAACCACTACAAGGTATGTTTGAGTGTGTGTGGGGGCGTGTGCGCTTACCCATGTACTTTGCTTGAACCACCACAACCTGTAGACAAGTTATACCACTTTATACCATGGTATTTTTGAATAATCGTTTCTGATAGGCTTGTAGGGCATTCTTTCCCTATAATCCACAGTATATTTGCACGATAGAATTCAATGGATATAGTTATTACATGTTCTATGCTTGAGCTGCATTTGAAAGCAAAAGTTGAAAACATTATTGCCATTGTTGGATTTGATTTTCATAATAGCAAGCTAGGACTCAAATTTGGTTAAAAACTAGCAAGTCTGTTTGTTTGGTTACCATGGCAACTACTGTCTCTATATTGTAAACTTGGTACTTCAGTGGATGTTGAACACATTTTCTACCTGCAAATGAACACATTTCTAGCTATAAATGTTTAAAATTATAGCCATGGTATAAAAGGGATAATCAACTCGGGGCTCTATGCGTTCTCTGCAAAATAATGCAACTCTGTGGAAGGTCAGTTCCGCTCCTTTAGCGTGTCATGGAACACACCTTCCCGGTGGTTGATTATCTTCCAGAGAACACATAGCCCCTTGTTGATTATCCCTAAAGTATTGGATGTCCCTAATGGCTTATCTTCAAGTCCATGCATCCCTCTGTGTGTATTTATCTGTGTAGGATGACTATTACCTAACATCAGACAAGTTGTGGATTCCCCTGAGGTGGATAGCGCCAGAGCTTCTGGAGGAGTACAGAGGATCTCTGATCGTCACTGACCAGACCAAGACCAGCAATCTGTGGTACGTACCATAACACAACCTGCCTCTAAAATGGACAAATAAACAACTGAATATTTCAATAAGCTGTATTCTGTATTTCTTATCTAATTTGATTATATCTCTATCCTCCAACTCTCTCTCCCATCTCTTTTCCCTCTTTACCCCACATCTCTCCCCTCTTTCCCCCTCTTTATCCCACATCTCTCCCATCTCTTTTCCCTCTTTATCCCACATCTCTCCCCTCTTTCCCCCTCTTTATCCCACATCTCTCCCCTCTCTTTCCCCCTCTTTATCCCACATCTCTCCCCTCTCTTTCCCCCTCTTTATCCCACATCTCTCCCATCTCTTCCCCCTCTTTATCCCACATCTCTCCCCTCTCTTTCCCACTCTTTATCCCACATCTCTCCCATCTCTTTCCCCCTCTTTATCCCACATCTCTCCCCTCTCTTTCCCCCTCTTTATCCCACATCTCTCCCCTCTCTTTTCCCTCTTTATCCCACATCTCTCCCATCTCTTTCCCCTCTTTATCCCACATCTCTCCCCTCTCTTTTCCCTCTTTATCCCACATCTCTCCCCTCTCTTTCCCCTCTTTATCCCACATCTCTCCCCTCTATTTCCCCTCTCTCTCGCACTTCTCTCCCACCCCCCCACTCTCTCCTTTCTCTCCAACTTCCCTCTCCTCTCTCTCTCCCATTTCTCTCCTCTCTCTCCCACTTCTCTCCCCTCTATCTCCCCCCTCTCTCTCCCCCCACTCTCTCCCATTTCTCTCCCAGGTCTCTTGGGGTGGTGATCTGGGAGCTGTTTGAGTTTGGTTCTCAGCCTCACAGGCACCTGAGTGATGAGGAAGTGTTGACCTTCGTCATCAGAGAGAGACAGATCACCCTGGCCCAGCCACGGCTCAAACTTTCCCATGCTGACTACTGGTCAGTGGGCCATTTCCTGACTTTTGGTTATCTGATGATGTCTGCATTTGATGAAGAAAGGAGTCGATTACAGATGTGTTACTTTAAAGGCCTACTTTGTCAATAGATCATTAAGGTCAAAGCTAATATATGCAATCCCCTCAAACCTCTCTTTTGGGGTGGAGGTACATCAGCTTTAATACTGCAGATAGATTGTAGCTTCCATCAATGTAATTGTCTGCGTCATTTCCAATCCCCCTTATCTTTGTGTTTGTCTTTCCTGTCTTTCCTCTTCTAGGTATGAGATCATGCAGTCCTGCTGGCTCCCTCCTTCCCAACGCCCCTCCATCGCTGAGGTATTCCTCCTCCTCTCCTCCCTTCTGGCTGCTGAGCGAGGGATGTCCCGAAGCAGTGTGGGAGAGGACGAGGAGGATGAGGACGAGGAGTATGAGGAAGGGAGAGGAAGAAGAGGAGAGAGCGATGAGTCATTTGAAAGACGGTGGGATTCTCTCCGTCCTCCGGCATTCCAGGCTGCAGCGAGTGAACGACAGAGAGAGAGGGAGTATGGGAGGGATGACAGGGGGAACTCCTACCCTCTACTGGAAGCCGTGGGGAACTGCATCACCCCATCCTCCACAGAACTCGATGACATCCTGACAGTCACGGAGACCAGTAAAGGGTTAAATTTTGAGTACTTCTGGGAGAAGGCCCATGCGAGGTGGGGCTACCAACCACCTCCTCCTCCCCAGCCAATCCCGATGGTCAACCCCTCCCACAGACAATCACTGGACACACCCACGGTTGTCCCTGTGATAAGTGCACGTAGCCCCTCCCTCGCCAGCGAGTACTTCATCCGATTGGAGGAGCACACCCCTCAGGATAAGTCCCCATCTCTTAAAGGGAAAGCGCACTCTTTCCGTTCTGACTCGTTGTGTCCTGGAGATCTGGAGCTAGTGGAGATACGCAGCGGAATGCTGGGCAAAGAACGCACGCCTTACAGTTCTGATGAGGAGTACACTGGGCGAGGAGGGAAATCCATCCAGACCATCCGATCCAGCGAGGTCCAGATAAGAGTCCCCAACACTGGGGTGGCAGAGTTCAAAGACACCTCCAGTAGGGTGACTGACTTCTCTGTGGTGGATTTAGGAGATGATGATGAGGAGGGGGGGGGTGAAGGAGACAGTAGGTCATCCATTGGTTCTCAGGCCCCTGTCCTGCCTCCCAAGCCACGTTCTATGTCAACCTCATCGGGCAACCACCTCCACTCGCGCCCCCTCCCTGCTCCTCCTTTGGGCTACCACCGAGTAGGACTTGGGCTGGGTCACTATTCCATGAGTCGTAAGATAGAAACGATGGACCCTCTGACGGGCAGCTGCCTGCCATCATCATATGATCACTTAGGGTTCCACCGTCCTCGTCAGACCATGCCCCCCTCCCCGTCACTGTCCCCCTCCCTACCCCAGTCCAGCCACCCCATCTACCCCACTCCCCAAACATGTCCTCCCCCTCTCCCGCCCCACTACAAGCCACAAAGGGGCCTGTATCACAGCTATGGTGTAGGTAGCTACTCCAGATACAGTAAGCCCCAGATGTACTCTCAAAGAGAGCCACTATCCTGTGACGACTCAGACCGACAAGGTGGTGTACGGCGCACAGCATCCTTGCACAACACAAAGGGAACATCCAATTTCCGCTCAAAAGACTTTGACTCTCCTGTACGACGCCAGAACGTATTTCGCCCTGTTTACCGTAACATCTCCCACTCCGAGTCCGGGGGCCCCAGAATTGAGAGGCACTCGTCCTCCAGTCCCACCTATTCAGATGAGGATGACTCCCCCTTTATGTCCCCTGAGAAACCCAGTGGGGGAGGGACAACCGTCCCGACTTCTAGTTTGTCAGAGGATGCGGATCCGGCCACAGCCGAGCTCTTCTCCAGGGGTATGAAGAGGACCCAGTCGCGCCTCGCCACCATCCTGCCTGCCATCTGGAGGGAGGACGCGGAACTGCAGGCGGATAGCGTAATCGACGCCAAGATATCCCCCATGCACCTGTTTCTGACTGAGATCTCTAGTGTGTCAGAGTCAAATGATGCAAAGTCCAAGGAGGGGAGGACCTCATGGGAGGGAGAGACAGAGCGGGAGAAGAAAAGGGATGGGGAGAGGTCAGGGAACTTCCTCCAGCCCTTGAGAGGGGGGATGCGTCGGTCCCGGTCGCTGGTCACAGAGCTGGGCTCTACAGAACAGACATTGGGGCCAGACAGAAACACACAGATGGGGACAGAGGTGGAGAGGGTGAGGAAAGGCTCCATCCAGAGAGATCTATTCCTCACTGAGATCACAAACACAGGAAGGATGGATGCAGGCATGGAGAGAGATCCGGTGAAGTTCCTCCACCCTCCTGGTTCCCGATCGCGTCCCTACACCTACACCTGCGCCCCCGGCCTCCCGTCCTACGCTGAGGCCGAGGAGGCATACTCCAGGGGCATGAGGAGATCCCGATCCCTCCTCTCCGAAATCACAGTGGGGAGGCAGGAGTCGGAGTCACAGGAGACGGAGAAGGAGACAGAGAAGGGACAGATGACCAGAGAGGAGTTCCTGAAGGAGATCCAATCAGCAGAGACCTTTTTGACAGAGATCATATCCAGACAAAACGCGACCACCTCCAACAAGCATTGCGAGGACTTGTCTCAGTCACCCACTCCAATGTCACCAGAATACGAGTCAATATGCATAGATCCTGACTCCTCTCAGACCATCCGTTTCCAATCAGAGAGTTCCATACGTACATCAAACAGAGGCAAAGACGATGTAGCACCGGAGGCCATTTACGCCCAAGTGACTAAACGGGCAAAAAAGAGTGAGATAAAGGTCACTATACGGCCTGAGATTCCAGTACTGCAAATAGGATCAAATAAACAGTTTGTCAAACAGGAAGAGGAATGTCCCACACACACGACCTGCCTCAAGGACTCACCCAGCTCACTCACAGATCCCACCGCTGACACCAACTCTCACCCAGATTCTCAGCCACAGCCCGGTGACTTTGTGTTCTCAGCGATAATGCCAAAAAATGGCCTCCTCCTTTACCAAACATTCCCCAGTACAAAAACAGAGGAGGATGTTTCAGAAGGTCCAGCCTTACCTGTAAGAGAAACACAGAGAGTCAGAGAAAGGGTTGAGCTCTCAAGACAAGCTCAAGTTCAGTCTTTATCTCAAGACAGTGTTACTGGAGGAGTGGAAGAATCTGAAAAGAAACCCTGTGATGATGAGTCACCTATTTATGTAGATGAGAAAGAGAGCAGGGGTCAGAATAATGTTGGGGAAAGGAGTTGTGAGAGAATGAAAGGTGATGCTGAGGTCAGAGACACAGGGCAAGGATGTCAGAAGCAGGAAGTTGTTGATGACATTTTACATGACTTAACAACAGAGACATCAGAAACAGGTAAAGCATGTCAAATTGAATCTAAAGATCACAAGGAAGAAGGGTCAGAGAGTTCAAAAGGTTGTGACAGTCAAATGAAGAACAACACATCACATTGTTCTACTGCTCAGTCACATGACCCAAATGTTGAAAGCTATTTACAAATCAACAAACAGAATTCACAGATCAACCAAGAAGGGAGGTCAGACCCAAGTCAAAAGAGCCCTGCAGCCATTCCCACCACCCCAGACTGGGACCCATCCTCTGACCTCTCTCTCTCCACCATGACCCCCTCAGACTCATTCCTTTCATCTTTGACCCCCAGTTCAGCCGACTGTCTGACCCCAGGTGACCCATGTGTTGGAGGTGAAGGACCAGGTGGTTGGAGGCTGCTGGGGACAGAAACCCCCCACAGAGACTCAGCCTACTTCTCTGACAATGACTGGGAAGGGGAGGGGCTTAGCAGGAAGAGCAGTGATGGACTGAGCGTGACCAGACCCGGCAGCGGACGAGGCGGAGAGAGGGGGACGCTGACAGGAATAGAAGAGAAGACAGAATTAGAGGATGAGGGAGAAACCGGGGGAAAGTGTCCCTTGAAGAGGATTTCAAATAAGGGAATTGACATTGAGAGGGAAAAGGAGACAGTTCTTGAACAGAATGCTCATGTGCAGGATATCTCTCAAAACAGTGATGATGGATATAAAGACATGTCGAGTATTCAGGAGAACGATCTCAGTCTGAAAGAAGTAGAACATAAAACAGGGTTAGAATCAGAACAGAGAGAAGACTCTGGAATGTTCCACAATGAGAGTGGAGAGTCAGATGAAAAGGGCCTAGTCCATCCGGGACTCCTGTCTGATAACTCACAGACCAAGGAGAACAATGAGTTTATAGCTAAGCTGTTCTCTAATTTAGATGATGCACCTCTCAAAGGGTTCTCTTACAATGATGGAACTCACATTTGTAATCATTACACAGAAGGTGTGATTTCTCATGTGGAGTCGAATGATTTTAGATTCCATGACTCCACAGACAAAGACTTGACATTGCCTTCTAATAGTACCACTAAGACAGATTGTTTGAAATTAATATCTGCCATTCAGACAAAGGATAACAAACTTGAGAATGAAGAACTCCCAGGTATTGAAGAGAGAGAAAATGATAATTCCATGAAAGACACTACGGAACCAGTGACGGCGTTACATGGCGACCATGACAACAGAGAATCCAGGCTATCTAGGTTCTACGGTATTCAAACCAGCGAGGTCAAACTCAGTGACGATATTCCAGTAGTACTGGATCCCAACGACGGAGAGAGCACCAATGACGAAGAGAGCAAACTGGCCTCTTCTTTCTGGGCCGAGGGGGACACTGAGGTGTCTGAAAGAGAAGACGGGCAAGATCTGGAGATTCAACACACCGACGCCAATGAGCTTGGCCTGAGAAACTTGTGTTATTCAGAGGAAAGCGAAGACGAGAGGGCCAAGGCCAAATCAGAGACAGAGAAACAGCTTGCCGCTGGAGAGCTGTGTAACGCCATGAAGGAGAAATCTCCTCAGAGAGGACCAGTGACGGGGAGCCAGAGTGGGTCTTTGAGGAGGGATGGATCTGCTGAGACTGTGGACAGGGAGTCATCTAAGGATCTGGAGATGAAGGCTAAAGAGCTGTGGAACACTCTGGAGGAGGGGGAGGGGAGAGGGGAAGGAGTGGTGAGGGGCGAGTTCGACTGTCACCGTTTCCAGCAGGGAGACCTGCACCTGTGGCCATCGGAGAACGACCAGTGGGCCTCGCCGGAGAACAGAAGCCAGGAAGCTGAACTCGGATTGGAATTCTTCTCAGCGTTCGGAAAGACCTGGGAGGAGAGGGAGCAGCTGGTGGTAGGCCGGGAATTCTGGGAGGCTGAGGAGAACGATGAACTGGCGGGGAGTGAGCCTCATCCAGCCGTCCTCCAAGATAGCGAAGATACTTCTAATGACGAGAGGCAGGGACGGGTAGCCTACCTGGAAATAAAGGGAGAGTTGTCCCAGAAACAGGCTCTCTCCAGTAGCATTGACAGTCAGCTATCCCAGGCACTGGATGTACATCAAGAGGAAAATATAGAAAATCCAGATAGGGTTAACGATAATGATGTTGAAGGTGATCAAAATGTTGAAGGTGTTCAGCTAGTGGTTGAGGTGGAAAACCGAGAAATCCCAGAGCATGAGACCAATGCAAGAGGGAGGGAGCAGTTCAGGTCACTCACTGAGATGGGTGGAGACAGTGAGGGTCAAACTGCATCTCTTCTAAATGACTTGGATGGAAACATTGCTCAAGGTGAGGGAAATCAGAACTTCAACAGGTTGAATCATCTCAGTGAAGTCCAAATGGAAGAAGGGGCAATGGCAGAAAATAACATGGAAAAAGAACAGGACTTTGAATTAGACAACCATCTTGCTCCCACAGTAAAGAGTATATATATGGGTGTATCTATCTGCCTCACTGGAGTACCACAGGTAGATTTGTCAGGATTAAAACATATTGAGCCAAGCATACGCATTGAAGAAGCTGACTCTACTCGCCAGCTTGTGGGGGAGGACAGAGAAGGGGGAGTAGACATTGTAACCACAGGTGAGGATTTGAGAGACATATCTCTTCTATGTGACCCGGTGTCTTATCCCAATGATAATGACTTGGAAGATATAGCCTCTTGTACAGATCTGTCTGGTTCACATGGAGACAACTTTCAGTTCAGTTCTGTAGACTTTCCCAGCCCTCCTCCTAGCATGGATCTTGATATGCAAGAAGACAGGTTACAGAGTTTAGATGATTCTTTTCCTAGTCCCCCACCTTCTGTCATAGAAATAGACGACGATCAGGGTCTTATAAACCTTGATTATTTGGGCTCAGATTTCATTACCAGTGCTGAGAGAGACCCAACAATGCCCCCCACTCCTCACACTGATATCCCAGAGCCGCCCCCCTTACCACCCACCACAACCCACAGCAGGGGGATCTCTGCAAACCTCGACCTTTCACCTGTACATCCAACACTTCCATTATTCTCAGGTGAAAGCCAGAACCCGAGCCGCCTCACATCAAACATGTCCGAGGATGACAGAAATAACCTGTCCCAGAAAAACACAACCACCACTTCCACCACACTTCCGTCATTGCCCCAGAGTAACTTCAACACCATCCCAGAGCTGTTGATCTCTGAGTGGAAGGATTTGGACGAGGAGCCTCTGGAAGACTTTGAGAAACTGGAGCAGC
The DNA here is from genome assembly GCF_002021735.2 of Oncorhynchus kisutch. Taxonomy (NCBI): domain Eukaryota; kingdom Metazoa; phylum Chordata; class Actinopteri; order Salmoniformes; family Salmonidae; genus Oncorhynchus; species Oncorhynchus kisutch. The sequence continues at coordinate 4,586,170 of NC_034175.2, read as the reverse complement.
TGTGTTGCATATCTGGGGATGAGGAGGACACCCTGGGTGATCTCTTCCTGGGGAATCTGGAGCTGTTGGAGTCTATGAAGAAGACGCCTGAGCAGAAAGCTAAGGGTTCTGGAGAGAGCGATAAAGGTGAAGAGACCTGTGGGACCTCCATGCCTGAGGGGAAGAGGAGAGTGGAACTGAAAGAGGACGTTGACGGAATCTCTGAGAGCGCTGACTGGCTAGCCAGGTTGGTTCCATCGGCAGTCCAGGACATCCCAACTGGGGCTAAACTTTCACCTCAGGAGGAGAGGCGTGAACTACAGTTCCCATCAGCCCTTTCACCATGTCATTCTCCTGACTCCAAGGACCAGAGGTCACTTTCCAAGATGCCCACTAAAAATGGCCTAATGATGCAGGTGAGCATTAGCCTTGCATTTTAACCCCAAGTTGCACAACTTTGTAGATGTATGAAAGTATAAGCCTACACAATTTACAATATCCATTTTCCTGAATATGTTTAAACATTTACACCCCTATTATCTTCTTCTGTTTCCCTTTCTTCAGGTGTGTGAGGAGAGACTGCAGTTCTCTCTCTGTGAGAACGTTAAAACAAACGTCCTCCGGGGGGCGACAGTGAGCGACAGCGTAATTCTCCGCCCATGGGGAGACCAACCCTTAGATGGGGGAGGAGACACAGTCAGTGTGAAGGATGTAGGAAGGTATGCTCTCTCTATCACAGGAGGTTGGTGGCACCTTAATTTGGGAGGAGGGGCTCGTGGTAATGGATGGAACAGAATCGGTGGAATACATCAAACACATGGTTTGACGCCAATCCATTGGCTCCATTTCATCCATTATCATGAGTTGTCCTCCCCTCAGTAACCTCCACTGCCCTCTATGTATTTTGAGATTTATCAAACTGTTGTGTTGAATGTTGGCAGGCAGACAGATAATAAAAGAAGATATATATTTTTTCTGTTCTTAGCGAAGAGGAGCAGGACACCGAACCCAATTCTGAACCCCAGAGTGAGTCTGATGCGACTGACAGTGAACCACTGACTGTGATCCAGCAGCCAGAAGTTACACCCCCTCAGCCTGTGGCAAACCAAGCAATGAAAGGTACCTCCAGACTTTTTTCTTTGTGAAAATGTGTATGAATAGGATGCATTGTTGACATTCATCCACTCTGCAGGTGTGTAAATGACATGTTCTAATGGATAGATTGGTGCTTTCTGACACCATCTTTCATGTCTGACTTTATCTATTCCTCTCTTCTTTCACAGCCAAACTGGCTCGCCTGTCCCTCTCCCTCTCCCTCCCTCCTCTCCCTCTTGCTCTCCCTCTCTCCTCCAGTCCCAAGGGAGGGTTCAGGGAGGGCGGGCTACACAGAGACAGGAGTGGGAGACGGAGGGGTGCGTCCCCAGGAAGTGACCCCGATGAGGATGAGGAAGAAGAGCAGGAAGATGAAGGCTCCAGGAGGGTGATTGTTGTCACGGAAACAGACGTTGGCAAAAGGGTGGGGCTCAGGAGTCTGCTGAAGTCGCCAAGGGAACCGATAGACAAAGAGAAAGACAGAGGGAGAAACGTGTCCTTTTTTGATGATGTCACTATCTATCTCTTTGATCAGGTGTTTGTTTAGTTTTTTCCCCCCCTCATATATTGAGTCCCATGTTACACTTGGGCTTTTAACACTTTCACTATATTGGATGTACATGTACTGTCTCTGCTCCTTTTCAGTCCCTGACTCTTCCTCTCTGTTTCTGAAACAGGAAACTCCAACCAGTGAGCTGAGTAGTTCCACCTGCACCAGTCCAGCTCCAGCTCCTAACAAAAGCACTAAATTTGATTTACATGGTACGTACTACGTATGCATGCATGTTGCTATTAGAAACCATATAACGGTCCTGTACATCATTCCCTTCTTAGAGCCAATAGAAAGCTTTTGATAAAATCACTACAATAACAAGCACCCATTGGACTGCTCCCATCTGATCCCCACTCACTGAAGTTGAGAACCCCTCACACCAACCCCTTTTCAAAATATGCGCCCCCAAAATGTATCTCTTGTAATTATCCCGCTGTGACATGGGGACTGGAGTGGGGACATAAATCTGGTGCTCAACAATGCACGTCTAAGATGTGTTTTCCACTCTGTCTCCAGAAGCCGTCCGCTCTCAGTCTCTCCCACTGATCGCTTCATTCCACAGAATAATGAGAGTTTTGGCTGATCCCCTCTGGGTGTTTTGAATAGACTGTATATAGAAAAGCATCAACACCAAAATAATCTACTTTCATGATCTCTGTCAGCCTGCAGAGTTAAACAGTTGAAAGCTTTGCAAGGAGAGAAAGTTTATTTTTAACTTGTGAGTGTGGGCCTTTTTGTGCTTCGGTTCTACAAGAGGATGTTTGTACACACGTATAGAGTATATTAACTAATGATATACCATTTGTGTAATGTTTTTATCGTACATATTTTTTTAAATAACATTTACAGTTGTATGCTTTTGTTTATGTCTTGTGTTGCAGGGGTCAATTTGATTTCATGAAATGTGTTAGAATGTATCCCCTGAATTCAAATAGTATTTACTCCAACCCTAGCACAGTGTGTTTGTGTATGGCATAGTTGTAGTGTAGTAATTCCTTAATTCCCTTACTTACACCATGCTCCTGTCTTTCTACCAGGAGCAAACAGCAAAGGCAAAGACTCCAAAAGAAAAGGGGACTTGTCAGTCAAACCGAGGTCGCCCGTGGGGGCCAACCCAGTGACATCCTCGCGTTTTACCGTCAGCCCAGCCGATGACCCCCACTTGGTGTGAGGCAGGGTTCCGGAATCCTCTGAGTTGTTCTGTAACCCTCAGAACAGGGACCTTCTGAGAGTGGCCAGTGGATTCCCCTCCAACCATAACCATTCTCAGAGGCTATTTTTTTATCGATCAGGCAACGGAAAGAAAAGCCCCCCGTTCTAAAAGCTGGACACATTCCAGGTTTAACCAGCTACCAGTCCTTGTACGGGAAAGGTTGTTGATATAATAACTCCTCCCTTTGCCACTGAATCCTAGGGTCGATTTATAGACACTGGCTGGAAGTGGTTGATGGCAAAGGCAGTTTGTCCAAGGCGAAGAACAGTCTGGAGCTTTGTAAAATCTGAAACGGATTGACGGCTATGCAATGGGAGTCATTGTGTACCAGCTTACCTTCTCTTTACCTGCTTCTTTCGGTTGTCTTTACCCAGTATGTACTGGGGGATGCACTTTCTTTTAGTCATGTATCTGTCTATGTGGAAGCTTGGATTGAAATCTTAACTTTGTAAAAACGATTTTCATTGCAGTCAGTCATACTTGTAGGCAGCAGTTGGGGCCAGAAAACAATCTTAACTCCTGTATTTGAGAGTACTCATTCAACATTTGTGTACAAAGATAGTGATACAAGTGTATACAATATAATTTTAGAGCTGTTTAATTTAGATGTATTCTTAGACTGCACGAAAAGATGAAAACAAGCTATGTTTCTATATACTTTTATTCTAAAAGTCTATGTGTAGCTATTATTTATTTAATGTATTCATTATTTATTTAAACATTATTTCCATGCTTTGTAAATATTGTTTATTTATTTTGGTGCAATTAATTTATCTCTCAGAATTGTTTGGGACAAACAAAGTAAAACAAAACAACATCTAAGTAATAGCTTCTTGATTTAATTATTCTGCATAACAAATAAAGCAAGATATTTTCCCCAACCCCCAAAAATATTGAGTATAATTTCATGTCTTTATAACTGCCATCCTGTGCTTAACTTATGTCCTCAACTTGTAGGGTTTCCCAAACTGGGTCCTGGGGCCCCCCCTGGGTGCATGTTTTGGTTTTGTCATAGCACTACACAGATGATTCAAATAACCAACTCAACATCAAGCTCTGATGATTTTAATCAGCTGTGCAGTACTAGGGAAAGGGGGGGGGGGGGGGGGGGGGGGCAGGACTGATGATTTTAATCAGCTGTGCAGTACTAGGGAAAGGGGGGGGGGGGGGGGGGGGGCAGGACTGATGATTTTAATCAGCTGTGCAGTACTAGGGAAAGGGGGGGGGGGGGGGGGGGGCAGGACTGATGATTTTAATCAGCTGTGCAGTACTAGGGAAAGGGGGGGGGGGGGGGGGGCAGGACTGATGATTTTAATCAGCTGTGCAGTACTAGGGAAAGGGGGGGGGGGGGGGGGCAGGACTGATGATTTTAATCAGCTGTGCAGTACTAGGGAAAGGGGGGGGGGGGGGGGGGGGGGCAGGACTGATGATTTTAATCAGCTGTGCAGTACTAGGGAAAGGGGGGGGGGGGGCAGGACTGAGTTCGGGAAACCTGCTCTAATATATATATAACATGTTTCATTATTTTCTAATATGATTCAATGTATAGTTGTCTTGTCATAATTTGACTTTGTTTGAGGACAATTGATGTATCTTAGCATGATAAAACGGAAGCTTCTCATCGGTAAATATCTCCAAAGTTCATATATTTGTTTTCATTTTCTACTAATAGCAACCCATCATGCAGTCAAGCTCCAACTAGTCCTTTTGTTTAGTCTGTTTCAACATCTGTTTAAAACCTGTATTGTTTAAAGAATGGGTTTCATGGGATGCTGTATAAAACCAGGGGAAATGAAAACAACATAAAAACTGTGAAACATTTATTGAACTGTTTGATGAAAATAAATTGTACTGTCTTATATTCTTAAGTCAGAGTATTCCTTTTGCTGTCAAAGGAGACTGGACTGGTGTCCAAACAGTAGGTCTTCTCTAGATGCTTTATTCAATTTGTTTCTGAAAGAAAGGATCAAACTACTGTATTATGTAGCTAACAATGGATGGCTCAATGGATGTTGCATAACAATAGCTAATCTTATTTCCCATCCCCCATCTCTGGTTTTGGGGGAATGATGCTTATTATGAAAATGGGACAAAGGATGGTCAAGGATAGGGTGAATAACTAATCTCCAAAATACTCTACCCAAAGTAAAACACGGAATGACTAGCCATTGAATATAGAAAGCATTAAGGCTGGAAATATGAGTGAGATAAAGACCATTCACGTTTATCCAGGTCTGATACTGGCATATACTACGGATAAAAACAGCAGTTCCCATAAAGCCTTGCACAAGGCTCAACGTTACAAACCTCTGACCACCCATTGGATTATTTATGGTGATGCCTTTCGTCTGCGACTCACTATAGAGGCGACGTTGATAGCATAAGCAAACATTTTTAACGTCTAACGCATTTCGAAAGTTGTTGGATTTGTAGGGTTTCTTTTGACGGTAGGAGTTTGGAACTCCGAAGGTAAGTTCTCATAAGTTTGTGCCGTATAATTTCAGCTAACTTGCGAACGTTTCCCTGTTATTTAACTAGCTAGACATGGCTAGCTAACTGCTGTTATAGCCACGGTTATCCAACGAGGCCAGCTTTTATTTTTGGGGGATTCAACCTTTATTTAACTAGGCAAGTCAGTTAAGAACAAATTATAATTTACAATGACGGCCTAACCGGGACGACGCTGGGCCAATTGTGAGCCACCTTATGGGACTCCCAATCACGACCGGTTGTGATACAGCCTGGAATCGAACCAGGGTCTGTAGTGACGCCTCTAGCACTGAGATGCAGTGCCTTAGACCGCTGCGCCACAGCTAACGTTAGCTCGCTATCAATTAACCATAACCAATTGTTTTTATGGTAAAGATTCTAGATTCTCACATTTAGCATTTGCACACATTTTTACTCTAGGTCATTTACGTGTGTGTGGGCTAGCTAGGAATTGACTTCATAATCCCTCCCCATGTCACACAGCCTTGTCCCACATTGTTGTTCTTTTCCTGCAGATGTCTCTGGCCGATGAGCTCCTGGCTGATCTGGAGGAGGCGGGGGATGAGGGGGAGGATGGGCTGTACCTGGGCGAAGAGGGGGAGAGTGATGGGGAGGCAGGGGAGGGACAGGTAGAGGGAGGTTTGGAGGACATTCCAGAGGAGATGGAGGTGGACTACAGCGGAGCTGAGAGTGTCTCGTCCATCGCTAAACTACGTAACAGCAAACAGGTCAGGACAGTGTGTGTGGAGCTGTGTGCAGTCAATATACTAGAACAGGGTGTCCCAAACTGGGTCCTGGAGCCCCCCGTGGGTGCATGTTTTAGTTTTGCCCTAGCACTGATTCAAATAACCAACTCAGCAAGCTTTGATGATTTAATCAGCTCTGTAGTGCTAAGGTAAAAACCAAAATGTGCTCCCATGGGGGGCCCAGGACTGGGAAACCCTGTTCTAGAACATATAAGCTATTTCCAAGGTTTGTTTTGAAAACCCACAATTTGTTTGTTTACAGTTCTCAGAGATCATGGACAAAATTGCAATCTATGTCGAGAAGCAGCGCAAGAACTCTGAAGGTGATTGTTGACTGTTTCTATGTTTTTGTTGTCACATACAGCGGATAGGGTTGTTTTACTGGGTCAGTTACTTTGCCAATGCTCTAACCTCTAGGCTACATGGCGCCCTATTGAAGACACAGCACTTCTATAATTGGCTGTTTGGATGTCTCGTTCTGTGGTTTATGTTCCACTCAATACAATGGATACTGATTCTACGTCAATGGTTTCTGATCCTCCATCTTGTGGTTTTACTGACTCTCCTCTCTTCCCTTTTTCTTCAGTCTCCGGTCCGGTGGAGGCAGACCCAGAATACAAGCTCATCGTTGCTGCCAATAACCTCACAGTAGAAATTGAGAACGAACTGAGTGAGTCCACTATGTTCATAAGTGATTGTGTGTCAATATGCTGCTGTAATTTGCTTGCTTTGCGTTATGTCTAACGGCGTCTTTTTTTTGTCTTTGTCAGACATCATTCACAAGTTTGTACGTGACAAGTATTCTAAGAGGTTCCCTGAGTTGGAGTCCCTGGTGCCCAACTCTCTGGATTACGTCCGCACTGTCAAGGTGAGCTGATGTTAGAGGAGGATTCTCTTCCACATCAAAATGTGTCTACATTGTTTTAAACTGTTGTCTACTATTCATGTCCCTGCTGTTGGGCTGAACACCGTGTGTGTAGGAGCTGGGGAACAACCTGGACAAGTGTAAGAACAACGAGAATCTGCAGCAGATCCTGACCAATGCCACCATCATGGTGGTCAGCGTCACAGCCTCCACCACACAGGGGTAAGGGCAGGGATGCGTCACAGCCTCCACCACACAGGGGTAAGGGCAGGGACGCGTCACAGCCTCCACCACACAGGGGTAAGGGCAGGGACGCGTCACAGCCTCCACCACACAGGGGTAAGGGCAGGGACGCGTCACAGCCTCCACCACACAGGGGTAAGGGCAGGGACGCGTCACAGCCTCCACCACACAGGGGTAAGGGCAGGGACGCGTCACAGCCTCCACCACACAGGGGTAAGGGCAGGGACGCGTCACAGCCTCCACCACACAGGGGTAAGGGCAGGGACGCGTCACAGCCTCCACCACACAGGGGTAAGGGCAGGGACGCGTCACAGCCTCCACCACACAGGGGTAAGGGCAGGGACGCGTCACAGCCTCCACCACACAGGGGTAAGGGCAGGGACGCGTCACAGCCTCCACCACACAGGGGTAAGGGCAGGGACGCGTCACAGCCTCCACCACACAGGGGTAAGGGCAGGGACGCGTCACAGCCTCCACCACACAGGGGTAAGGGCAGGGACGCGTCACAGCCTCCACCACACAGGGGCAAGGGCAGGGACGCGTCACAGCCTCCACCACACAGGGGCAAGGGCAGGGACGCGTCACAGCCTCCACCACACAGGGGCAAGGGCAGGGACGCGTCACAGCCTCCACCACACAGGGGCAAGGGCAGGGACGCGTCACAGCCTCCACCACACAGGGGCAAGGGCAGGGACGCGTCACAGCCTCCACCACACAGGGGCAAGGGCAGGGACGCGTCACAGCCTCCACCACACAGGGGCAAGGGCAGGGACGCGTCACAGCCTCCACCACACAGGGGCAAGGGCAGGGACGCGTCACAGCCTCCACCACACAGGGGCAAGGGCAGGGACGCGTCACAGCTTCCACCACAGCGGTAAGAGCAGGGACACCTGGGTTGATTCAGTTGGAGAGGTCCACCAATGGGACTGAGAACTTATTTGGTGGAGCAGACATTTACAGAATGTTCAGATAGAAATATGATCAATAGACCTTACATTATCTACACAACAGGGAACAGTAACATCCATTTGGTTGCAGACCACCTTTCCATCTCAATGATGTTGTAATATCATCATGACTTGTTTCCAGGACGATGCTGGGTGAGGATGAACTGAAGAGGTTGGAGGAGGCCTGTGACATGGCGCTAGAGCTGAACCAATCAAAACACAGGATCTATGAATATGTGGAGTCCAGGATGTCATTCATTGCTCCTAATCTGTCAGTCATCGTTGGAGCCTCGACCGCAGCCAAGATCATGGGTCAGTGATTATAAGGATTTAGTTTTTTATATAATTTACAGGATTCTCCCAATCATACGGTCGTCTTCCTCCCTGTGGTGGTAGGTATTGCTGGGGGCCTGACCAACCTGTCTAAGATGCCAGCCTGTAACCTGATGCTGCTGGGAACCCAGAAGAGGACCCTGTCAGGGTTCAGCAGCACCGCTGTGCTCCCACACACCGGCTACATCTACCACTGTGATGTGGTCCAGACTCTACCCCCGGTCAGTGCACCACACTTGGCGCTGTGTTCCCAAGAGCTTTGTTTAACTGTGGCTTTACCTAAGCTAACGAGTTATCCCTGTGTTGTAGGACCTGAGGAGAAAGGCAGCACGTCTGGTTTCAGCTAAGTGCACCCTGGCATCCCGAGTGGACAGCTTCCACGAGAGTGCAGACGGCAAGGTGAGAACTGGAAGAGGGAAGAAAGGGGTAAATAAACGTCTGTTACCTATTAACTCTGGTGTTATTCTCTCGGTGCAGGTGGGCTACGACCTGAAAGAGGAGATCGAGAAGAAGTTTGATAAATGGCAGGAGCCTCCGCCGGTGAAGACTGTCAAACCCCTGCCAGCACCGTTGGACGGACAGAGGAAGAAGAGAGGAGGGCGGAGGTATTTACTTTAGGGATGTGTAGATAACTGGTCCTGAGTTGTCATTTTTTTCCAAAGTGCAATGTTAAACAGTATTGATGGTCTCATTTTTTGTCTGTCCTTGTCCAGGTATCGTAAGATGAAGGAGCGTCTGGGTCTGACAGAGATCAGGAAACATGCCAACAGGATGACCTTCGCAGAGGTCAGAACAGCAAATCTGTCTTTCAGGACAGCTGTTACTATATTTTACTATGTGTAATTACAATAAATATGTATTGGTCTTTTTAACCAACCTGTCTCTGTTTCTCTCAGATTGAGGATGATGCGTACCAGGAGGACCTGGGTTTCAGTCTGGGCCAGCTGGGGAAGTCGGGCAGCGGACGCGTCAGACAGGCTCAGGTCAACGAGGCCACCAAGGCCAGGATATCCAAGTCCCTACAGAGGAAGCTGCAGAAGCAGAACATGACATACGGCGGCAGGTCCACAGTTGGCGGCAGGTCCACAGTTGGCAGCAGGTCCACAGTCGGCGGGAGGTCCACAGTTGGCGGGAGGTCCTCGGTCAGAGACAACTCCTCAGGAACAAGTTCCAGCGTAGCCTTCACTCCACTACAGGTAGGCCTAATTGGTTTTGTTTTCACATGAAAAAAAAGCTACATGTATTTTATCATTTCAACAAACGAAGCACTTCATCACCAGTAACGTTAGCATTTACCAGCAGGGGTGGCCTCGTTTCTGTTTGTTGTGGAATAGTACTTGAACTGAACTGTGTTCCTCAGGGACTGGAGATCGTGAACCCGCATGCAGCAGAGAAGAAGGTGGCTGAGGCCAACCAAAAATACTTCTCCAACATGGCAGAGTTCCTCAAGGTCAAGAAGGAGGGAGAGGGAAAGTGAGGAGTATACGATTTATCATACACATCCACACATATACTTACACACAGGAGAGACTGATATACAGACATACCAACTTGTATTTCAAAATGAATGCAGATGGAATGAAATGCATTCACACTAACTGATCAGGCGTCATTGCATAACCATGGGGAGAAGATCGACCATGACAGTGAAGAACATATATTGTTTAGATTGTATATTTGTTTTAGAGCATGTTGTGCTTTTTTCTTACGTTTTGACTCCATTTTAATAAAATGAAACTAATACTTCCTTTGTCTCATTACTGAAAAGTCATTTCAGAAAGTATTTAGACCCCTTGACTTTTTCCACATTTTGTTACGTTACTTATTCTAAAATTGATTAAATTGAGGGGGAAAACAATCTACACTCTACACCATAATGACAAAGCAGAAATGGGTTTTTAGAAATGTTTGCAAATGTGTGTGTGTGTACGCACACACAGCGCACCAGTTAAGTTTAGACGCCTAATCATTCAAGGGTTTTTATTTTGACGATTTTCTACATTGTAGAATAATAGTGAAGACATCAAAACAATGAATTAACACATGGAATCATGTAGTAAATATAAAAAGTGTTTAACAAATCAAAGTATATTTTAGATTTGAGATTCTTCAAAGTAACCACCCTTTGCCACTTTGAAGTGTATAAAATATGTTTTGAATGTTTAATGGTTTATGTTATTTCATAGTTTTGATGTCTTCACTATTATTCTAGAATGTAAAAAATCGTCAAAATAAAAACCCTTGAAGGAGTAGGTGTCAACTTTTGACTGGTACTAATATCTATTTCAAAAAGCCGTTTGTGTTGTGATGAGAATTTGTATTTAATCAATTTTAGAATAAGGCTGTAATGTAACAATGTGTAGAAAGGAAGGGGTCTGAATGCACTGTAGCATTGGATTGCTTTGTTTAAAAATAACATCTATTTAACCTTTAACTAGGCAAGTCAATTAAGATGTGCTATTTATAAAATAGGTTTATGGATCTAATACAAAATAGTTACACATGAAGACATTTATAGTCCTCACAATTCCAGAAAAGTGTTTTATTGAAATTTTACAATCCTGTTTTTACCCCCACATAACATCTCCCATGCAGAAACGTGACAACTTAATTTGATAAAACAGCCAGTAAATTGTTTATTTTCTTGAGAAATTCACATTTCAGCCTTCCCTTTCTCATCAAAAGGCAAAACTCAACTTCTCTCGATTCCTTTTTCCAAAAATCTTTCAGGAAAGAACTGAAATGGGTATGTTCTCAGGGACAACCTCTAAATCACTGGAGACCGCTCATGATAGTTTAATCATACACAATTGATTCATCCATCAAACCAAGTTAAATTCACCAAAAGCTTTTCAGAACATTCTAGGTTGAATGGTTGAAGCATGCTTCATATTCTATGAAAACAGTAAATAATTTAACTTGGTATAAACGAGTAGTAAATTTAATGCAGTGTTGCAATCAGTGAATGAAGCTCTATTCAATATACCGCTGAAGTGTTACAATCAGTGAATGAAGCTCTATTCAATATACCGCTGAAGTGTTACAAATTGCGCAATAAAGACGTAAAAGTAATTCAGATTGCAGCATTTTATCGTGAATGCAGGGAACATTACCTTTACATTCTTATTGAACTTCTGAGATACGGATTGAACACACGTGAATGCAGGGAACATTACCTTTACATTCTTATTGAACTTCTGAGATACGGATTGAACACACGTGAATGCAGGGAACATTACCTTTACATTCTTATTGAACTTCTGAGATACGGATTGAACACACGTGAATGCAGGGAACATTACCTTTACATTCTTATTGAACTTCTGAGATACGGATTGAACACACGTGAATGCAGGGAACATTACCTTTACATTCTTATTGAACTTCTGAGATACGGATTGAACACACGTGAATGCAGGGAACATTACCTTTACATTCTTATTGAACTTCTGAGATACGGATTGAACAGAGCCCTGAATGGCGGAATCAGGGTTTTTTGGAAACGATTTAAAATAACAGGATAAAATTGAGTTGAACAGATTACTACATGCAAGGCTGAGAACTGTTGACACCCTTTTGAGTAAATATACACCGACTCAAAGGGAATTATCCTATTTCTGCTGTTCTCATCCTTCCACTAGTAGTTAAACTTTGAAGGGCAATAGTGGCTGGTGCTTCATGGTATAGAAACCATGAACATTATCAGGCAGACTTCATGTCAACACAACTCTGCTTGTTTCAGGTACAAATCCTTTATTAGCTAATCTCACAAACATAATGCCCCAATGACGATGCGTTTCCTTTCACAGTTAAACTTTAAAATATTTTATTTGTAAAGAGAGAGGGAGGCAGAGACCAGTTCAATTGCATAGCAATTTAATCCAATGTCCAATAATGCCTCTCTATCCCCATCAAAAGGAAGAGGCCATGTGGTCATTCTCAATCAGAGCTTTTTATCGACCAAGACAACATCAATAAAACTATTGATAATCACTCACTATCTCTAATAGTGAACTTAATCAACAGGCATCATAACATCTTAAAAGGAGCCCTGTCTGCTGGCTAGCTAGACAACGGTCTCCATTCTAAACCACTAATTACAGTCAATTCAAACAAGATGGGCTTTTTTCACATGTAACCAAATCAAATGTATGTTTGCTTGTTGTTTAGTCCAAGGCTTCTATACTCCAGTTGGGGGCAGTACAGTTTGTTGTTGTTGAAACAAAGAAAAACAACATGGAACATGCATGGAGCTTCCTAATGTAATGCCACATACTGAGTGTTCAGACAGGCACAGATCTGTGACGACTCCCTACTCCCCCCTAGTACACTACTTCTGACCAGAGCCCGTTATAGGTAGAGGGTTCTATTCCCCACTACTAGGGCTTTGGGCCGGAGTAGTACACTGTGGGGAGTAGGGTGCCATTAGACGCTGCCTATACAGACAACATCCTCCATTTTAGGAGCAGGGTTCTACTACACATCACAATCTCTATCCACAGCATGGAGTTAGGTCAGTCTCGGAATGTCAACAGCAGCACGTTTCTCCTTCCTCTCACTGCAGGTCTCGGTCTTCCAGGTACCTGTACTCAAAGGTGAACCCCTCCTTCTTCCTCTGACCCCACTTCTCATAGTCAAAGTAGATGTAAGTGCCCTGAGGGAGGAGGACAGTATGAATCACTCACTCTTTATGTTGGCTCATTGTTCTATACAGACCCATGGTGCCTCCAACAATAACAGCACAGGAGGTACCAAGGTTCTACTGTACCTGTTCAAACTCATCAGTGATAGTCTTGGGTTCTTCGTGCCTCTGGAACCACATCATGTACTTGGTGTGGAACCTCCACGACTGCTTCTTCAGAGCCTTGGCTGACAGGTACTGAGCTTTAGTGCCCTGAGAGAGAGTAAACGAAAAACACAGAAAGGGGAGACTGAGCAATTGGACCCTACAGTGACAAGGCAAGAGCGGACAGATAGGGGATGGTGTGTGTGTTACCTCCAGGTAGTAGAAGATGAAGAAGAGCGTCTCTGTGGACAGTCTCTGGTAGAACTCTATAGAGTCTGAGTGGTGGGGGGGCATCTGATGATGGAATGGCAGGGTGGGGCATGGGTTCCTCATCAGGTATTGCCTACAGGAGAGAGTAGCACAGACGTGCATGTTAATATCTCCTCAGAGAAAGCCCAGTGTCTACACCCCAGTATTCCAGCGGACGGCGTTGTTACCTGATCCTCTCGGAGTCTGAGGGGTGCGGCATGTGTGTCCAAGCAGACTCCTGCATGGTCTGTTGGTACACCTGGTCCTTGGAGAGCGGAGTGGGACCCAGGGGACACACCCCCAGGGAAGGGGGGATGCTCACCTCCGACAGGGAGGGCTGGGGGGCCGCGGGCGTGCCGGGGGCAGCCGACGAACCAGAGAAGATGTCTGAGGAGAGACAGGAGGGGATTGGTTGAGTTACAGCTGGTGGGGATATCATCAACAGACAGACAATTAGAAATGATGTCACCTGCAACTGGCATGTGCCTTGTCAAATTTCATGAATGTTTATTTGTGTAATGCCTTAAAGATGTGATTTGGAACTTGTTAATTGAGTTGATTCTGACCTCTGTCTGTGAGGTGCAGGTTGGGGATCTCTCCATCCAGACCTGATCCTAATGCTGCTCTCTCAGCCATTGCCTTCAGAGAACTCAGAGGCTCCGGGGCCTGAGAGAGAGAGAGGAGGGTGGAGGGGAAAGGACAGATGGATGGAACAGAGAGAGAGAGGGTGGAGGGGAAAGGACAGATGGATGGAACAGAGAGAGAGAGGGTGGAGGGGAAAGGACAGATGGATGGAACAGAGAGAGAGAGAGAGAGAGGAGGGTAGAGAGGAAAGGACAGATGGATGGAACAGAGAGAGAGAGAGAGAGAGGAGGGTGGAGGGGAAAGGACAGATGGATGGAACAGAGAGAGAGAGAGAGAGAGAGAGAGAGGAGGGTGGAGGGGAAAGGACAGATGGATGGAACAGAGAGAGAGAGAGAGAGAGAGAGAGAGAGAGAGAGAGAGAGAGAGAGAGAGAGAGAGAGGAGGGTGGAGGGGAAAGGACAGATGGATGGAACAGAGAGAGAGAGAGGAGGGTGGAGGGGAAAGGACAGATGGATGGAACAGAGAGAGAGAGAGGAGGGTGGAGGGGAAAGGACAGATGGATGGAACAGAGAGAGAGAGAGAGGAGGGTGGAGGGGAAAGGACAGATGGATGGAACAGAGAGAGAGAGAGGAGGGTGGAGGGGAAAGGACAGATGGATGGAACAGAGAGAGAGAGAGGAGGGTGGAGGGGAAAGGACAGATGGATGGAACAGAGAGAGAGAGAGGAGGGTGGAGGGGAAAGGACAGATGGATGGAACAGAGAGAGAGAGAGGAGGGTGGAGGGGAAAGGACAGATGGATGGAACAGAGAGAGAGAGAGGAGGGTGGAGGGGAAAGGACAGATGGATGGAACAGAGAGAGAGGAGGGTGGAGGGGAAAGGACAGATGGATGGAACAGAGAGAGAGAGAGAGGAGGGTGGAGGACAGATGGATGGAACAGAGAGAGAGTGAGAGAGGAGGGTGGAGGGGAAAGGACAGATGGATGGAACAGAGAGAGAGGAGGGTGGAGGGGAAAGGACAGATGGATGGAACAGAGAGAGAGAGGAGGGTGGAGGGGAAAGGACAGATGGATGGAACAGAGAGAGAGAGAGGAGGGTGGAGGGGAAAGGACAGATGGATGGAACAGAGAGAGAGAGGAGGGTGGAGGGGAGAGGAGGGTGGAGGGGAAAGGACAGATGGATGGAACAGAGAGAGAGAGAGGAGGGTGGAGGGGAAAGGACAGATGGATGGAACAGAGAGAGGAGGGTGGAGGGGAAAGGACAGATGGATGGAACAGAGAGAGGAGGGTGGAGGGGAAAGGACAGATGGATGGAACAGAGAGAGAGAGAGAGAGAGAGGAGGGTGGAGGGGAGAGGAGGGTGGAGGGAGGGGAAAGGACAGATGGATGGAACAGAGAGAGAGAGGAGGGTGGAGGGGAAAGGACAGATGGATGGAACAGAGAGAGGAGGGTGGAGGGGAAAGGACAGATGGATGGAACAGAGAGAGGAGGGTGGAGGGGAAAGGACAGATGGATGGAACAGAGAGAGAGAGAGTGGGGTGAGGGAGAGTTTGGAAGAGCAAGGGGCAAAGATAAAAACTGTGAATTTATGAAAACCAATACACCATTCAACAGTTCTTCCACCATGAGATACTAGTAGAAGCCTGGTACCAGTCCACCATCCAGTCCCTGTATGGTGTGAAGCAACACACTCCTACCTGCAACTAGAACCTCCACGGCCAGCCACAGTGACAGCACCAACAATGACCAAATAAACCTGCCAATTCAAGATCCCATGGAGTCCTTACTAATTCAACACTATACACAATCTTTACAAATACAGGCTCTTCAATCATATATCTTGTATGTTCTTGGTGTGTGGTGGAGGAACTAATCCAGCCACTTGGCAATGTCAATTTCCCTGTGACACAGATGTTTTTTTGGCTAGCACTGATAACTGACTACCTCAACCTTCTTTCTATATTTTTGGTGTGTAAGCGTGTCTGTGTCAGAGATTGTGTGTATTTAAATCTGTGTCAACTTTCTGTTTCCTGTGTTAGTGGCTTTGTGGATGTGTTTAGGAGTGAGAGTGTGTGCAAGTCGAGTATGAATGTGTATATTTCCGTGTGTGTGTGGGTCTCTACCTGACACTGCTTTCTCTTTCGTGTGTTAGTGGCTGTAGCCATGGCCCCTGGCGGCTCTGGGGCCTGCGCTGACATTCTGGTCTCCATCAGTATCTGACGGAGGTCTGTAGGAAGCTGGGGACAGAGGGCAGTCTCTACAGGTTATTCTAACCTTATTACAATGCTATTATACATGTTAATTAACTAAGAAATAACAGAAACAAGGTCATTTAGGAGATGCTTCATCATTAGAAATCTCCCGAATAGCTGACAAAATTTGGTGTGACTTGTGGGAGTTTTGTGAATTTATTTTTCTTATGCTGAGAAAGTTTTGAAAATGGTGTTAATTTCCAAACTATCAGTATTTTTGTGAGTTTGTTTGTTTCCAAGTTGTATTCGTATTATAGTCAACCACAATTGGGTCAAAATGGCTGCCGTAGAGGTTCTAGTGTTCACCAAACACTGTGTTCTCATACTGTTAAATGGCCAACTGTCTCCATCCCTCTGTTGAACTGTATAAAACCTCTCAGAGCCGAAGAGAAACAGTGGTAGGAGAGGAGGCCATTTAAGAACATCAGGACAAAGTGCTCATCTCTTAGCCTCACATCTGTCTGTCCTTCCCCTCCGTCTCTCCTCACCTTGAGGCCCTCAGAGGCCTGTGTGTAGGAGTGGGGTCCGTTGAGGAGACTCCCACCACCGGGGATACTGTCGGAAAACGAGGGGGACGGAGAGCTGGGGGGCAAGGTGATGGAGCTGATGAGGCTGGGACCGTTGTCCATACTGAGGGAGACAGAAGACATAAGGACATTTTTATCATCTTA
Source organism: Oncorhynchus kisutch (assembly GCF_002021735.2). Taxonomy (NCBI): domain Eukaryota; kingdom Metazoa; phylum Chordata; class Actinopteri; order Salmoniformes; family Salmonidae; genus Oncorhynchus; species Oncorhynchus kisutch. The sequence goes on along the minus strand of NC_034175.2, from coordinate 4,569,170 downwards.
AAAAATTAACAGATTGTGGTCTTGGATGAATTTGACATCACTTACGGCTGACTGGCTGAGGAGGTCAGCGAGGAAGGCTGGCTGCTCTGTGATTGGCTGGGTGTGCTGAAGGCGGACTCTGCGGTGCTCTCTGCCACCACAGCACTGTAACCTGAGCCATGGGAAAGACGGTGGAAACATTACTACTAATGCTCAATCCCACACCCAGAAAAGGTGCATAAAGAAACAGACAAACCCAGACAGCCACACAGACAGTGAACATACTTGTGCTTCCGTTCTGCTTCAGTCCACTGGGCGGTCTGGCAGGGGCTGTGTTCGACCCAACTACTCCTCCGATTGGCCCCATGCTTCCTCCGTTTCCTCCCATCATCCCCACTGCCCCCCCAGGGGCAGCTCCAACCGGGCTGAGAGGGATCAGAGGGGGCCCAGGGATCACACTCTGCCCAGGCACCAGGCCCAGGATCCCCCCAGTCAGTGTGCCGTGTGCTGGGCTGGACCCCAGCAGGCCCAGGCCTGTCCCAGCCCCGTTGGTGGTCACTCCACTGGAACAAGAGGTGGGGATGGAGGAGCTCTCCACTGAGACACTGGACTGGGTAGTGGTACTCAGACCCAGGCCTCCCAACGAGGCTGCCTGGGCGTAAGGGGCATGGGTGGACCCAGAGAGTAGGCCTGCCATGGTGTTCAGAGAGGCAGACATCCCAGTCAGGCCCAGACCAGACATTGAGTTGGCACTGCTTGTCCCCGTCATGCCAACTTTACCCAGGCCCAACCCAAGGCCTAGGCTGGAGTTGAGGATATGACCAGGCGAGACCTGGGGCAGGGAGTTTGGGGAGGCTGAGATGGGTGTGGTGGGTGTGGGGAGAGAGGGGGCGGTGGAGAGAAGGGGGTGGCTGGGTGGGCTGGGGGTGCAAGGTTTTGTTTGGGGTTGCTGTGGTTGTTGCAGTGGCTGCAGGACTGGTTGCTGTGGAGGTTGAGGCTGATGTTGTTGTACGGCGCTGCTGAAGCTTCCTATTAGACTGTTGCTTGTGGGAACCCCAGGGTTGCCTCCGACAACGGCGGCCATGGAGACAAGAGAGGAGGAAGAAGAAGAGGACCCGGAATTGGCGGACGAGGAAAAGGACAACAACAAGGAGGAAGTGCCGTTCTTCGCAGGAGACTGAAAATGACACAGCATCAGTTTAGTACAAACAGAACAGGGAAACTACATTTCTGAAGAAATCCAGTTCTCTATTGAGCTATAAATATATGATATTGTAGAAGCTCGGTCTCACCTGACTAACGTCCCTGTCTGTCGACCGCCCTCTCTTCTTATCGTCCTCAGAGTTCTCCTGCAGAACCCATGCAGGCACAAACAGTGCATGTGTAAGTATCAACGTACTTTTATGACACTGATCAAGTAAGTGATTGTAGTTTCTATACAAACAACCAATCAGTGAAGGCAGATGTGCTTACAGCAGTGCAGGTGGCCGGGGATGGAGGGATGGGGGAAGAGGAGGTGGTGGAGGTGGGAGTGCTGCTCGAGTGGAGGAACATCTCATCCTCTATGTTCCCCATGCCCGTTGGAGAGGTGGCCACCAGCGCTGCAGCTAGAGGGGGAGAGAAAGAGGGAGAGAAAGCGTGAAGGGCATAAATCAGGGAGAAAAGGCTACTGGTTTATTTCAATGATAAGATTAAGGGGAAATCTAATATATAAATGTTGTTTTTAACAATCATCAACATCCAGAGCCACCGAAACACCACAGATCAAGCTCTTCTAAACCAACAGTCAACCCAGCTAACAGATGTTGATTAGAGAACATCCATCCACCCAGACCCAACAGACGTTCATGAGGGACCATTCATCCAGACCCACAGCTGATAGCATGAGCATCATCATCATGATCATCCCAGGACTCGTCATCGAGCTCCTGGCTGTCCATGGGCGACTCACGGATGTCCTCCAGATCCAGGTCGTCGTAAATGAACTCGTTCTCCTCAAAGTCTGGGTCCTGTGACGACTCCATGTAGTACTCCACGTCGTCCTTGATCTTCTGGATGGAGTCCACCTGCACCGAGTCGTTGTCTAGCATGCGCAGGATGGTCTCCAGCATGCGAATGTGGTACCTATGCCTTTCTATAAACCTCTTTAACTCCTCAATGCGATCCTGCTTCTACGAGACAGCCAGAGAAACAGGCACACGTGGTTATAAACTGTTCAGGTGACTTTTGTAATGCAGGTAGACGTCTTTCTTAGGCACAGATGTCGGATCAACTTGCCTTCCCCAAATCCTTTTAGGGGGACTGCAAGACTGACCTTAGATTTGAGTCTAGGAGCAACATCATCCAACCCAATATCTGATTCATTATTATAAACTGGGTGGTTTGAGCCCTGAATACTGACGGGCTGACAGCTGTGGTATATCAGATCGTATAACACGGGTATGACAACATGTATTTTTACTGTTCTAATTACGTTGGTTACCAGTTTATAATAGCAATAAGGCACCTCGGGGGTTTGTGGTATACGGCCAGTATACCACAGCTAAGGGCTGTATCCAGGCACTCCGTGTTGCATCATGGATAAGAACAGCCCTTAGCCATGGTATATTGGCCATATACCACACCCCGGGCCTTATTGCTTAATTAGACTACATACACAGCAATAGTTAATGTATAGGAAATGAGATGGAAGGAGACTGACCTCTTTCTCTCCTTTCTTCTTCCTGGTTTGAATGAAGAGGGATTCCACCTCACTCTCAAACTGGTCCACCTGCATATTTAGAGTGTCTATCGTATTCTGGGGGAGAAAAAGAGAGAATGGGGGAAAAGAAGAACAGACCACCACCCAGAAAACAAGACAGAGCCAGTGTGAACCATCCACCCGACCCATCGTTCAGGAGACACTACCACTATGCATGAGACAAAATTCCAACGGCCCAGAGGCTGTTACCGTTAGCCAGTTTCCCGTCTCTTCTTTCTCCCTCTGAGCTGGGTCCACTTTCAGGGCGAGCCCCAGGCCTTCTTTAGAGTAGGCCTTCGTCTTTGTCTCCCGCTCTACCACCTTAAACCGCTCCATTTGCTAAGGAGAGAATGTCAGATGTTATGTCAGACAGGATCGCATACCCTCTCCATGAGCACTGAGATGAGTTGAAAGTAGGGCTGTGATGATACCAAAATTGATACCAATTTTTTCCATGGCAAAAATGTTTAAAAAATAAGCAGACAAAACCCTTTGGTCAAATAAAAATGTATTTGTCACATGCACTGAATACAACGGGAGTAGACTTTTCGTAAAATGCTTGCTTACGGGCCCTTGAAAAATAATAATAAAAATAGTAACACAGGAGGAATAAAATACACAAAATACACTCATTGAACGTCTCATTCCAAAACCATGGGCATTAATAAGGAGTTGGTCCCCCCTTTGCTGCTATAACAGCCTCTACTCTTCTGGGAAGGCTTTCCACTAGATGTTGGAACATTGCTGCAGGGACTTGCTTCCATTTGGCCACAAGAGCATTAGCGAAGTCTGGCACTGACGTTGGGCGATTAGGCCTGGATCGCAGTCGGCATTCCAATTCATCCCATGGGGTTGAGGTTAGGGCTGTGCAGGCCAGTCAAGTTCTTCCACACCGATCTCGACAAACCATTTCTGTATGGACATTACTTTGTGCACGGGGCATTATCTTGCCGAAACAGGAAAGGGCCTTCCCCAAACTGTTGCCACAAAGTTGGAAGCACAGAATCGTCTAGAATATCATTGTATGCTGTAGCGTTAAGATTTCAATTTACTGGAACTAAGGGGCCTAGCCCGAACCATAAAAACAGCCCCAAACCAATATTCCTCCACCATCAAACTTTACAGTTGGCACTATGCATTGGGGCAGGTAGCGTTCTCCTGCCATCCGCCAAACCCAGATTAGTCTGTCAGACTGCCAAATGGTGAAGCATGATTCATCACTCCAGAGAACGTGTTTCCACTGCTCCAGAGTCCAATGACGGCGAGCTTTACACCACTCCAGCGGACGCTTAGCATTGCACATAGTGATCTTAGGCTTGTGTGCGGCTGCTCGGCCATGGAATTTTTTCTCAAGAAGCTCCAGACGAACAGTTCTTGTGCTGACGTTGCTTCCAGAGGTAGTTTGGAACTCGATAGTTAGTGTTGCAACCAATGACAGACGATTTTTATGAGCTACGCGCTTTAGCAATTGGCGGTTCCGTTCTACCACTTCACGGCTGAGCCATTGTTGCTCCTAGACGTTTCCACTTCACAATAACATCACTTACAGTTGTCCGGGGCAGCTCTAGCAGGTCAGAAATGTGACGAACTGAGCTCTTCAGTAAGGCCATTCTACTGACAATATTTGTCTATGGAGATTGCATGACTGTGTGCTCGACTTTATACACCTGTCAGCAGCTGGTGTGGCTGAAATAGCTGAATCCATTCATTTGAATGGGTTCCACATACTTTTGTATATATAGTGTATATACAGGGAGTACCAGTACCAGATCAATGTGCAGGGTCTGTGGCATTGTGTTGCCTTTTATTGAACCCAGCACAAGGCGCAACTGTGTAATCATCATGCTGTTTAATCTGCTTCTTGATATGCCACACCTGTCAGGTGGATGGATTATCTTAGCAAAGGAGAAAAGCTCACTAACAGGGATATAAACAAATTTGTGCTCAAAATTGGAAAGAAATATGCTTCATGTGCGTATTGAAGATTTCTGGGATCTTTTATTTCAGCTCATGAAACATGGGACCAACACTTTACACGTTGAGTTCATATTTTTGTTCAGTGTATACGGTTGTACACATCTACCTCAATTAGCTCGTACCCCTACACATACTCAGTACTGGTACCCCGTGTATATAGCCATGTTATTGTTACCTATTGTGTATTTATTCCTCATGTTATTATTTTTCTATACTTTCTCTCTGCACTGTTAGTCTACACCGATTGTTTACAAAGCATGTGCCAAATAGAATTGGGATTTGAGGTAGGGTTAATGCAGATAGTCCATAGAACCATTTAATTAACTATTTAGCAGTCTTATGGCTATGGTCCTTTAAAACCCTGCTGTATGTAAAATATTGTGTGCTATAGCTTGGAAAATAAATGTCCCTCTGGCCAACATAATGATTAAAAAAATGTTTATCTGCTTCGTGTTTTGTTTCCTTGCCACGGTACTAACGAGTATCGTAACACTGGTATCGTCCTGGCCCTAGTTGAAAGGTAAACACAATATGGTGGAGACCTAATCACCCTTTTCTCCTATCAGTGTTAAACAAAGAAGCTATTTTGGAGAGTATTACCGTCTCTATGACCTTGCGATTCTCCACTAGCTGCCTTTTGTCTTTGATCTCATTTGATGCCACCCATGTTTTTATCTGATCCCTCAATCGCTGCAGGAGAGATGACAAGAAAACAACAATTAGAACTTAAGTAAAGACCCATAGCTTTATCAGTGTGAGCAGACAACATGGGATATTAAGACAGCTTCATATATTTCTTACTATTAGTAGGCAATTAGTCTTACCTGTAGCTTTTTAATCTCTTTTTTAAGGTCTGCCTCATATTTTTCCTTTTGGTTGGCATTGGCTGCATTGTGAAGCTGTGAAACAAAGTGACAAAGATCAGTTTGTTTGATAGGAGACAAATCATTGTTTCATGCACAGTGAATATGCAATGCATAGTGTTAAGGAGTCCTCACCTTCTGCCAAATGTCTTCAAACTGTTCTACGCCTTCAGCTACCTTTTTCAAACATCTGTCAATTTCACCTGGGGAGAGGAAAGAAAGAGGTCATTGTGAAAATATGCCAATCTATTTTACTGGACTAACATATTACATTGAATCTCAAAGATTAATCCAATCATTTAAATAACTGATAATCGAAAGGGTGTGAGAGGTCAGTGTCCAGTCCATTACGTCCATCATCGCTCTATGCTACAGTTACCTTGGAGTTTTCTCTTATCAGCCATGGCTTCACTACGACAATGTCCTCATACCGTCTTTCATTGATAGAAGGAGATAACATATTAACGTTAGCTAAAAACATAATGCAAACAGACACAATGAACATTGATTGCATTGTATCTAAGTCCCTAGCTAGCTTCCTAGCATAAACTAGCTACAGATAATAAACACTTGCAACGAAATGTACCTTGGTTTAGCAAAGAATTAACATGCTTATAATTTTTGCGTACATCACTATTTTCATCAATCGTAAAACAGTTCAATAGATGTCTCGCTGGAAATGTCAGCAACATTAGCCAGCTAGCTAACGTGGCCAATTCACATGCTGTTTTGCAGGTTTCGACAACTCATTCCAATGCAATTGCTATTCGATGCATTATTATGCATGAAGTGTATATATTGCGATTATATTTTGGGCACATTTGACGTTATGTTGGTAATTGTTATAATGCTAGCAAATGTAGCTAGCTACTGCAATCACAATGCTAGCTAGCTGGTAATTTATGAAAATTAGGGAAACTGTGTCAACCAGCTAAATTCACATTTGTTTTAGACATTTACCTAGGGTTTGGGATTTTCGTTTGTCTCTTTCAATTAGAACAAAAACTATTTCCCCAGTCTTCTTTACTTCCACATTTTGTTTTCTTTTCGTCAATCTGGCTGTACAGTACACTAAAGATGGACGGTAGCTAAATCCCACCCACAAAATGTGGATTCCGCCCTAAACCCTACCTCCAAGCTATGATAGGACCAAATTCTCCACCGTCGTTGGACAACTTCCACAGGTATACTTTCCTGTGATTGGTTTATCAGATTATTGATGGGTCAATGGTAAAATATATATAAAAAACAGAATCCTGAAGTTCTGAATAAACATTTTATACGGAACATTTAGTAAGCATCAAGTCGACAAACAATCATAAAACATGTTCAGAGTATCCTGATTAAAGGTTCAAATCAATACATGTACTGTCAATGTATCTTCCGCAAGGACTGGACCATGCATTCTCTACTCGAGCAGAATGGGTGGGTGGATTACCATGGTCAAGACCTTCAGCCATTTCCACAGATCATAGTTGTGCTTAAATGATAATCATATCCACTACGTTTTTCATTTCTATCTGCAAGGTTCTGTAGACAGCATCCGCATAGTAGAACCTTAGATCAGGTGTAGCTTCATCCTATTCCATCATTTCAGCACTCAAGCTCAATACAACTTTCAGAACATCCCAAAGAGCTCTGGCTGTATGTGTTTCAGTGACATCACGTCTGGGGAAGTGGGAGTCCAAGCAACAGAATGCTGCCTCATTTCTCCTCCCACTAGCAGCCGGCCATTCCCCTGGTCAGTGAGACAAAGCGGTTGGGCTGGGAAAGTCACTGAACTGCGTCTCTGCCAACATGGAGATGTCTGCGTCAGTCTGTGGAGAGGAGTGAAGATGGTGTTAACAACAGAACCACTGTAGGGAAACAGACTGACAGAATTGTCATCTGCCAGATTGGAGAACGCTGCAGTGCAATCTGTTCCATATGCACAGAATAGAATACGCAAGGCACTGTCAGTGTAAAGGAGAAGCCGTCACCTTTCTCTGCACATAGTCGCATAAACATTTCACCACTACAGTCTTTGTTCATTAATTTAGTTTGGGTGTACACGTTAATTTCACACTCAAGGTTTATGAGTGCGTCTCACACACCTGTGGGTCTTTCTCCTGTTTTAGAACTCGATGCCTCTTCTTCTTGGATCCCACTGTGGATTGGAAAGGGACAGAGGGGGAGGAGCTAGGAAGGTCATTCAGCCTATCATCTTCTGCTCCAGGGCCAATGTCTAAATGGGCACCAGACTCTTCCTGAAACAACAACAGTGTTGCTTTTAGTATAAAGATGTAGTATGTGGGGGGGGGGGGAAACTCAGTTTCAGAAGAGTTCTCCAGTTTCATGCCAACAGAAAACCTTCCCAGTTGACATTTTCTGCATCAAAGTTAATGGTGAAAGATTGAATAATGATTAATTATTCAATTTCAATATACTATAACTGTATATCATGAAACTGCTGGTTTATTATTAAAGAAACACTTACTTTTTGAATATCTCATTCTCACCTCAAGCGATATGGTGAGCTGTGCATTTCTATAGTCATCTCCATGGGCATCGAGGGTCTTCATTAGGAACCTACAGTAGGAAAGTTCAGTTGCTGTTGTAGTTGAGCTAGCCTGTATTTACAATGGAGAGGCCAATAGACCATAGACTGAAAAAGACATGAACCAATGAAAGGACAGAAAGAGCTTCAGTCCTTTTTTACCTTCTCTCTTTCTTCATGTGACGTGTTAGTCTTTGTACCTGGTGAAGGCGACCAAGGATCTTCTCATTCACCTGCAGAGAAAATGGTAAAAGGATTAGGGTTGAACAATTCCTGGAACGGTCAATAAATGCTCTGGTTTGCCCAAAATCCTGGTTGGAGGATTCCCAGAATCAGGAGGGAATAAGCAGGAAATCCAGAAACGTCCAACCAGGATTTCTGGAAAACCAGAAAATGTATTGAACATTTTGCAACCCTAGAAAGGATTCATTACCATGCATTTCTTTATGCCACATGTGTGCACTGGCATTACCAACAGTAAACTATATGTTCACAGATGCTCATCCATATAACTTGGTTCTTAAATAGAGCACTACCTGAAGATACGATAGTAAAGGCGCAATAAAATTCCACACTTGGCAGGGTCGTACAATCACACACACACAAATGATTCCCCACAGTCACTCACCTGTTCGATCTCCTTACACCTCTTGATCAAAGCCAGGTACTTCCTCTTCTCCAATTCTCTCCTCTCCTCCTGCTGCTCTGGCCTTGCTCCTGACCCTTGACCTCTACCCTCTAGCAACTCGCTGACCCCAGGGCCAAGCTCTACCTAATGATAAAAACGGTCATTTAGCACACACCACTTTTGTTTCTTTCATCATTCCCCTCTAAGCAGGGACTGATTTAGACCTGGGACACCTGGGGTGTGCAATTCATTATCAGGTAGAACAAAAAAAACAGCAGATTCTGGACCTCATTGAGTAAGAGTTGAATACCCCGGCTCTAGCACCATATTCCATTTCCAAACCAACCGAGCCACTGGATTCATAATAGTCTGACTCAGAACTCTTACTTACCTCCCCTGGACCCAGTTCCACCCCACCTGGCTCCAGCTCTGCTTCCAGGATGTGGCCCCCAAAGAGAGGAGGCAGGGCCAGACCGGAGAAATCCTCCATCATCTGAGTGAGGTGTGGAAGGAGGAATAAGATCGTTCACCCCCTCATAAATCACGTCCTAGACGGTGTCACGAATCTACACTTCATTTGACAAACAGGTAGGGTTAATTTATTGACTCAACCTGACAGCATATTTTCTTTAGCCCTACACTAAAGGACGTCCTATGTGAGGCTAATCTTTAGGCATGTTATAGCTAGTTACCATAATAAATATTTGCTTGCAGACAGCGTTAACTAATAAGCTACACCTTCCTCAACCCCAAATAAAACTACATTTAGGTGACTTAAGTTTGATTTGGTTAACGAAATTACAACTCGTTAACATGAGCTTCTCTTGAAAACGATTAAACCGAGATGACAACACATTCGACTAGCTAATGTTAGCCTAACTTGCTAACGACGTTACTGAAAAGCATCTAACATGCGCAGCATTTTTGAAGATTTACGACTAACTACTGTATCTGGATGGTCTGACTGACACTTTAAACTTATTTTACCCGATCCATTGACTGCAGCGCTCAATGCCTCACCGCAGGTTTCACGCTGTCAAACAACCTTTTTGTGTTCTTGCAACTGGCGCAATAATTATACGACATTATGTAGACTACAGTTCCCATGTTCCCCAGCCCGGCAAAACTACAAAGAGCAACATGGCTGGTGGGTGAACTTTGCTATTAGCGAGCTAGCTGTTTCGTTTGATTCCTCTGTCAAGCAAACACTGGTGTTCTGATAATGATAGTGTATGATTAATTGTAAGTAAATATTGTATTCAACTCTAATTTTGTATGCATATTTTAATTTACCATGCCAATCGAATAATGTGACCTTGGACCAACATAGTGTTAGCCGATTTGTTTTAGCTGCATGTCGCGTCTCCACTTCATTCTTTACCTAACAGTTTTTTTTTTAGGTCAAAGCTCAAATCAAAATGTAGTATTTTGATCATTAAATATCTCCAATCTTAATCGCTTGCATTCCACAGTCCACTGCTCTCTTCTGACTGAGCTGAGCGTAAACCTGGGCCACGTTCAGTTGTCGAACATTGCAGATCCCATTAATTAGAGCTGATGTGATTCTTATTCTACATGTCAGAGAGGCATATTTGTTGTACATAGCGTATTTCTATCAGAACGTTCCCAAACGTTGTGTCCTGCGTTCCCTGGTGTAAAAAGAGCAGTTGGATAGGGTTGATCTTCTAGCTTCATCTTCAGTATTTATCTGCCCAATGCTGTCATGTTTACAATACTGTATAGACTCAAACTAATGGGCATATGACATGTAGTTTCAAGTCATATTAGCCAGGCTAGCTATTTGTACCTAGCTAAATCCTTAATACATTCATCAATCACTGGATCATAGATCATGCATAACACAGTGTGCATTTGTCCTGCAGAAACTTAAATGTCTGTTTGCTTCTCCTGCCAGGAATTGGTGCCTTCCTGAAGAATGCGTGGAATAAGGAGCCAGTGGTATTGGCCGCCTGCGCAATTGGACTTCTCGGTCAGTACATCTCTCAAATTATACATCACAGGTTGTAATGCTCATATCTTACAATATTCAACTGTAGTTACACCTTATGGATTCTGACATTACATGATACATGATCAAATAAACTTGTGTGCACTGCCCTTCAGCCCTCCCTGAATTTAGTTGTGTGTTCACTTGGTGTAACATATCATTGATATTATTTCATGTATTTCTTCCCAGCCATTACTGTTCCATTAGTGAGTCCCTTAACGAAGTACTCGGGCATGATGAATGCAGCTGTGCCATACAACTACCCAGGTAAGCCATTAAACCATTATGAGCAAATCATTAAGTCTGGCCCTAGACAGTTGATGGCATAAAGAAAACCTTTTTCCTCTCTCCCCCAGTCCCTGTGCGAAACAATGGCAAGATGGACGATGTCCCCAGCCACCCTTGTGACCCTAAAGGACCAAACCTGGACTGGATTAAAAGCCTGTAACCATCCACATTCCCTTCCCTGTACAGATCACAGCCCGTTGTTCTTGTCTCTCTGTCTGCTTCTCAGTAGATTGCCCTCAATAAAGATCATCTATTTAATACCACCAACTTTGCTCTTGGATTCTGTTGGGATGTTATTTGTGTCAATATGATTTGGCCATTTTTATGAATATTGTAGCATGTGTATTGTATTGTGAAACACTACATATTTTCTTTTAAATAAAATAACTTATTCAAAAGGTTTTCACAACCTCATTGGATTAATACACCCTTGATTCAATTCAGAAATGAATGTTAGGAAACCTACTAATATACAATGTATACTGCATTAACCTATTATGTACTTTTATACAATAGGCAACAGACTTGAGAACTACAAGCTACTAGCCCTACACACACACAATACATGTCTGGCAGTCAAGTGGATTTGAGATGATGGATGACCACAAAAAAGGGGTGGGAAAATATAATTTTAAATGTGGCTTTGACGTCCAGAAAATGTATTTAAAAAATCAGATTACACAGCCCTCTATCATCTCCTGTTTGGGAAGTATTGGTTAATTATGGCACCTTTGGTCTGTGCTTTGTGTCCATAAAGCTCTCTGCTCTCTTTTATCTATGGAACTCCTGGGGGTGTCTCTGTCTGTGTTCAGGTTACACCTCTTCCTCACAGGGCTGAGGACCCCTTTATAAACCAACCTCAGGTCACTGAGGAACTCACATAACTCTTGGCAACACAGAGAAAGCTTGAAATGAACACCTGCTCCAAATCTAGAACCTCCAATCACTTGTTCTCTTTTCTCCTGGGATATGATGTGGAAAGCAGTGGTACTAGCGTGTATCTGCTGGTGGCTGGGCTGCAGGCGATAGACAGAAAAACATAGAGTGCCGCTGTGTGGTTGAGAGTTCATTCCAGTGGTCATCTTCACCTGTAGAGGAAGACGGTCACTCAGTGCAGATGAGGCATGCTGCTGGCTGGAGAAGCTTTATCTCAGCTGGCTTGTGTTTCTAAGTGTTGCACATTTTATTCTAGCCCAGCACTAATACACCAGATGCAGCTAATCAGTGGCTGTAAATGTTTAGTTGAGTAGCTGAATCAGGTGTGTTGGGCTGGAACAGAAGTGGTGCAACTCTGGTGCCTGGAACTGGAATACAGTATCTGACTGTACCTATTAGTGGAACTGTAATACTGGAATACAGTATCTGACTGTACCTATTAGTGGTACTGGAATACAGTATCTGACTGTACCTATTAGTGGAACTGGAATACAGTATCTGACTGTACCTATTAGTGGAACTGGAATACAGTATCTGACTGTACCTATTAGTGGAACTGGAATACAGTATCTGACTGTACCTATTAGTGGAACTGGAATACTGGAATACAGTATCTGACTGTACCTATTAGTGGAACTGGAATACAGTATCTGACTGTACCTATTAGTGGAACTGGAATACAGTATCTGACTGTACCTATTAGTGGAACTGGAATACAGTATCTGACTGTACCTATTACATCCTGTTAGACAGTTAACTGGTGTGATGAAAGAAGTTTGAATGCCGATCCAGCTAGTTTTTAGTTACGGAATTACAGCAATCTTTGAATTTTGAGCAGCATGAGAAACAGTCAAGATGCTACACTGTATTTCAGGAGACTTCCCTAAAGACCCCTTCAGCTCCCATGACAAGGACTCATCTAAAGGCTGGAACCCAGACTCGGCCCCACAGGGTCCCTTCCAGCAGGCCACCTCCTTGGGGGCCCCTGGCTGGTCCAGAGAGTTCCAGGAGGCTGGGATGTTCAGCAGTCCAGCCCACACCCTCATCTCAGAGGAGGTGCTGGAGGCTCTTCGTACATCTGACTTTCTATGGTTCCCCACCAGCCACATATATGGCCACACTTAACTCTGATTATAAAATACATAGATTACATTAGAACATTTTTATTGTCCATGCTAATTTTATTTTACACATAAAAACAATCAGGGCATCGGAATGCTTTATCATCAAGAACATAGACTACTGGGGCCTCCCGAGTGTCGCAGCTGTGCCACTAGAGATCCTGGTTCGAGTCCAGGCTCTGTCGCAGCCGGTCGTGACCGGGAGACCCATGGGGTGGTGCACAATTGGCCCAGCTTCGTCCGGGTTAGGGGAGGGTTTGGCCGGCAGAGATGTTCTTGTCCCATTGCGCTCTAGCGACTCCTGTGGCAGGCCGGACACAATGCATGGTGCAGTATTACCTCCAACACATTGGTGCGGCTGGTTAAGCGGGCAATTGTGTCAAAAACAGTGCGGCTGGGTTGTGTTTTGGTGTCCGTACAGGAGTTGCAGCGATGGGACAAGAATAACTACCAATTGGATACCGTAAAATAAAGACTACTGAAACTATTGCCTACAGTAAAATTTTACTAATTATGTGCATAGGGTCTTATGGATTAAGGCATTTGTGGCCACTCAATTCCACTGAAGCCGAGGAGATTTTAAATCAAATACCAGCAAAATGGTTTGGTTGTTCAATGCGAAGATGAACACTGGGTATAGTGATTAACATGTTTATTGAAGTATTCATTTGAAAGAAATACAATACCAGTGGTATCAGGAATGTGTGTGTATTTAAGGTTTTATACTGTGACCATGATTGTTGTGTGTCTCGGAAAGGCAATGCTGTTTTAAAGAGAAAAAAGCTACAGATGAAGTAACAAAACAATGATATAACAAAACAAATTAAAAGATGGAAATAAAAGTAGTGGCAGAGGCAATTGTTTCGTTCTTAAACACGTATTTAAGACAATCCTACTAACAGAGGCATCCGGAATATAAGATCTTGAATAGTCACCACAGCATCATTTTTCTTTTGCCTTTTACAACTGGATCCCGTTCTCATATAGCTAGATTGACATTGAAAGGTCATATTTTGAAGAAGGTTAGGACGGTGAAAAGGTGCAAGGTTAAGGAATAACAAAGTTAAACAAGATCAAAAACTTTTTTTTTTTTGCAATTTGTACAAACATAAGTAAACTTCAACTATGTGATTCCACTATACTCAGTATTTAAATCAACATCAATGTTTTTTATTGTGTGTTATAATTACCATAGCAAGAAAGTCCCTCATTTCACAGGCTAGGTTAGAGATGCAAGTTAATACGATACAGAAGCATGAGGAGAGAAGGAACTATATGCTGTAAGGGCCGGAAATCAGAATAAAAGATCATACGGAGAAACTCCATTTTCCCAGCCACATATTTCCACCCTGAATCTCTCAACTGCAGTTTTCTAGATGAAAGAGACACTAGCGAGATACCAGATGACAGTCTAGAGAGACACCAGACATGGAGAAAGTGAGAGAAAAATACTACTTTCTACACTAGTTTACCATTGACACTTGCTCACACACTGTTCCACTTTCCAAATCCTTTCCTCAACACTTTCAAAGTTAGACTTCATAAAGACTTCATAAACACAATCTGTCTTCGCCCTTTAAATAAGGTTCTGTACGGTTTGCAATTGGTAAACGTGCAGCTAAAATCTGCTAGATGTGAACAATCTGTTGGAGTCGAATTCGAAATCAATCGAGAAGACACTAGTAAAAACAAACCAGCTGAATCCATCTCTTTTCTTATACTTTTATCCCTCAACACAATGCCAATTTCTCAAACCTACTGTCCAGGAAAACCCATCCTCCAAACCCTCCACTGTTTCTTTCCTCTTCTACCTGTCCAATACAAATAGAAGTACAGTTCACCCCACAGGGATGCATTGTTACAGATGTAAGATCTTCATTTTAGCCAGTTGCAGGAAATAATCCTGCAGCAACAAGAAATGTAAATTAATCTACATTTTTGTAGGGGTTGATAGACACACTTTAGAAGCCTTTTTAACACTAAAATACACTACAAGTTTGCATTTCCTGCTATGCAGGAACATTCTCACCAACAAAAGAGTGATCAAATAAAGATCCTACATCTGTACGGTTGCTCCTTCTTACTTCTATTAATACGTTTCTGTCGATAACAGAGACTCTTGAAGGTAAACGCTCAATACAATCTACACATCCAAACTAGCAGCAATAGCTTTGCAATGCAACATATTTCTGTGTATAACATATCATATCAATTGCCTTTGTAAATTGATCAGTTGATCTTAAAAATGTAATTCCTTATACAAAAACTACCGCAAATTAAAACAAATTATTTAAAAAAATATTGGTGTTGAACTATTTCCTACCCAGCATTGTGCTGATGACATCAGTAAGCAACATCAATACACCTTTCTTTAAATCGCCATACAGAGAACATGTAAATTAAGTTGTACAAATGTGATAAATCAACAAGTGATTGGTAGGTCTGCATCTATCGTGAAAATACATCTGCCTAGCTAACAATGTGTTTAAACATACTCTAATTGAATCCCAACAATGAAAAAAAAAAGACAATTCTTCAACATGTTTGGATTTTCCTGGATCCTACACACATATCTCTGCACAACTCTTCTCAAAAAACCTCCTCGATGAAAATACTGATAAAACAGGAGCCTGTCCTTTAAGACAATTCCTAATGGTACAAGTAAAGTATGCTATAATTCATTAAACTAGTACCCAACTACAGGCGGCTACCAGGAACCAGTCCCTGAAAGGGTACAGACAAAAAAACATAAACATTTTCTACCAAGGTTACTTCTAGAAAAGTGTTGTAAAATGAAAAGAACATTCTAAAATGATCAGTAATGCCCAGGGCTCAAATGTTAATGTTGAGACATGCCAAGAAAATGGCCGTCATCTGTTTGTGTTTTTACTAACATCACAGAGCTTTTTAAATTCCAACTCCCACACTCATCTTTTTACTCTATAATTCTCAAATACTATGGTGGATTTTTATTCAAGATCTCATTTTGTCCAAAGGGTTTTGACAATCACTGTTATGTCACTCAAATTTCAGCTTTGATTCTTCTATCTTCAAAATAACACAACATAAGTGTCTGTATTTTGACTTAGGCCTGATTAATACACATCTAATCAGCACTTGTATTTTGACTTAGGCCTGATTAATACACATCTAATCAGCACTTGTATTTTGACTTAGGCCTGATTAATACACATCTAATCAGCACTTGTAAATAACCAACATGAACAGAAAGGTTTACCTAACTAGTTACAAGTTAGCTAGCTAAACTGATACTCGCTGGGAGAATCTCCTCCCCAAAACCATCGCCTGTTAAGGCTTTCTCTTAAGGCTCAACAGTTGAGAACTCAACCAACAGTTACTGGACTCTGAAAACAAATTCAATACACATGAATGTTTCCTATTAACACCTCTCCATTGGATGCCTGTTCAAGGAGACCATGTACTATTCGATGATGGGTGCAGAGCGATCGTTGGTCACCGTCTTTCTGAGCCGGACATGGGCAAATGGGTTGGTCCTGCCAGGGAGACAATGTGCATATCAGGCATGACAGGAGCTTAGACACGTTTATCGACAGTCATCTATCTAAAGTGGACCAGAGTTGGTGACTACTGCAATGCAGTATATCTACTGTATAAATAATATGAAGAATGCATTTACCAGGTTGGGGAGGGTGGAGGAGAGGTGAAGTCTGAGGAGAGCTGTAGTAAAAGCGATGAAGATCCTAGTGTTATTAACCCATTACATATCATATCTACATTATATTCTGTCATTATAAGCCATCTATACCTCTTGCATCAGCATTGACAGAGCCGGTCGGTCAGGGGGCCCTGCCCACTCTACCCCTTCACCTCTGACCTTCGGCCTCAGGCTGAACTGGTTGGAGTCGGCCATGCTGTATGGGCGCGGGCGGAAGGTGCTGACCCTCTGAGGGGGGAATGAGCGCTCCTCCTCGGACTCAGGGGTCAGGGCAGGCAGGCCAGGGGAGACCAGCTTATCTAACTGACCCGTACTGGTACTGTTGACCTTAGAGAGGAGCGGGGAGCTGGAGAGAAACCAGTGGTAAATGGTTCATTTTCCAAGTGTCTTGCTCAACTCAATATCCTTAATGACAATAGCAGGCATAGTGTTCTGACATTTCAGACTGAGGATAAATGGAGGAAAGTGGTCATGCTAACTCATCAACTGTACTGTTGATCTTGGAGAGCAAAGGGGACCTACGAGGTGCGAGAAGATTAGGACAGAGCTTAGGTAGATGGAAAGAATGAGGGTCATTCATTCTAAAGGCCCGGTCTCTTTGCTTGGCATGGACACATCAAAATGATAATGACACTTGGAGAAAAAAACAGCATGTCTGTGTCAAAGTGTCAGTGATCTCTCTCAGCTTCCTGTGAATAAGCCAAAATCATCACTGCCAGTTTGTAGACATCGCTATCGTACTGACAGACAATGTTGTTGACAACGTTGCAGCTAGGCTGTTAGATCAGTCAATACAGGGAAGGGTGGAGAGCATAGCGGAAGGATTTCTAGAGTTACAGTGTCAAGATTCAATCATAACCCTACAAGTTGACTTCCATTTAAGACAATAATATTTTGAGGAATGAAATGACAATATCATAACAGTTTCTTCTTTCTATGGTAATGGACCTGCTGTCGAGGGGATCCAAGGTGTTGGGGTAGGGCTGAGTATAGGAGAAAGGGAACCAGCCTTTCCTGTAAGGGAGAGAGGGAGGAATTGTTTTGGTATTATCCGTATATAACCTAGAAAACCCATAGATTGCCTGAAGATGTCATTTCAGAACAGTCCTCAGTTGGTGTTTGAAGAATTGTAGGGTTTTGTACAGCTGAATAGTGGGTTCTAACTCTTACCGTCCCGTCCGTTCGTTCTGGCCATAGTGCCACCCATCTCTGGGCTCAGAGATGAGGAGGCTGAGAGCGTCGCCTGGCAGGAAGTGAAGTAAGCAGGCCCCGCCCACTCCACTGCCCTCTGAACCCCCAGGAGCGTGGGCAAATATGGCTTCCACACGAGACGGGCTGGAGAGAGGGAGAACTCTGTCTCTGGGCAGAGTGGAACCTGGAAGATAGAGAGGGAATGTGAAATTAATTAAATAGACATCACATTGGGAAAGAAATGGACAAGAAGTGAAGGGGGGGGTATTAAAACCTACCCATAAACCCTCCCACCCGGGCCTCACTGACTGGTCTCCTAGGCAACGGCAGCGTAGACGTTCCATACATCTCCGCTGCCTTCATCAAAATGGGATTATGGGACAGCAATGGGGTGTTCCCTCCTCCTAGCACTCCCTGGTGGTGCAGCGAGGGGGTTATGGCTCTGGAGAGAGGTGCACTGTGGGGTAGTGGAGGACTGTGAGGGGCACCGAGGGACAACGGCAGGGCCAGGCCCTGTAGGGAGGAGTAGGATGGGGAACTCTGGCTGAGAGAAAGCACAGTGGAGGGAATCAGACTAGGAGAAAGGCTGGAGGTGCTGGTGGCCAGGAGAAGAGAGGTCTGCTGGGCTTGGCTGGAGCCAACCGTGGAGGAGGTGGATGAAGTGGTGGGAGTGTTAGCAGTAGTGATAGCATTATCACTTGTGTTGTTGTTAGCATTGGGGCTAGCTGAGACACTAATAGGTGTGCTGGTCTGCTGAGGGGAGCCTGCCCCACTCCCTCCAATAGCCCCTCCAGTGGCAGCGAGGGAGCGGAAGGTCTGGGGTCCGGGGGAATGTTGGGGAGGGGGGATGTCACTCTGGGAAGAAGAGGGGATGGGTTTCTGCTGCTTGGAGCCACCATTCAACAAGGGAGGCACCTCCTGTACTGACAGCCTCTGAAAGAGAGAAATGGTAAGAGAGAGAGAGATAAGACAGAGAGATGAGAAGAAACAATGGAATTTTGCTAAATGACTGAAATCCATATGAATGCTGTCTAAATAACAGAATACCCAAATCTTATAATAACTTCACTTTATCTTCTGAAGTACATGTAATTCAGACATTTGTCTGTGAATTCCTTCTAATGAACTGAAACTGAAACCCCTTGTCCTCACCTGTTCTGGCTGTGCAGCGCCCAGCTTGGCATGTCGGAGGAGCTCAGCTATCCCAGACGCCCCAGAGCCCTGAGGGGCGGTGTGACGCAGCAGGTTGAGCGCCCGTTCAGGTAGTCTGGTTGGCTGGGAGCATGACTGTTGCCATGAGGACAGCTTCTGTGACAAGAGCTCTCTCACCTGGACACAGGGAGGAAGGAGAGGCAGGTTGGATGGGGGTCAGGGACTGTGTGTGTGTGTGTGTGTGTGTGTGTGTGTGTGTACCTTGCAGTGATAGTTGATGAGCAGCTTGGTAACGGAACACTGGCGGTCCACCAGGAAGCAGTATCGTCTCCTCTCCTCAGTCAGCGCCGAGCGGTAACCCACAGCAACCAGCGTGTCCAGCTCAGCCTGACGACGACTCATTAGCTCCACATACTGACAGAGGTTAGTAAACACACACAAAGAAACGAATGCAGAATAACAGAAGCAGCGGAGTAGGAGATATGTGTCCTTTATAATACACTGTAGGGAGAGAGGCCCATCGGAGGGACCAAAAGGAAGAAGTGACATCATATCCTGTCTACTGAGCAGTGATAAACTAAATCCTAATCACAAAATATTATCCCTCACCTTCCTTAACCTTTTCTTCAATTGTCCACCCCTTCTTATTTCCTGTTTTCTCATTCCTACGATTTCTCCTCTTTCTCTTCCCTATCCCACACTTTTACTTCAGTAAGGACTGGAAGCCAAATCAGATGAGCCAGATCGCTATTTAATCTCATCCATACTTCTGCACACACAGACTGTACAAGCACACACACACAAACACTTGACTGTGCATTGTAATGCTGAGTAAGATGATTTCGTCTGGTGGTGTTTCCAAGAAAAGCCCACAAATTTCAAGTGTCAACACACCACTGTAAGTGTTTCACCAATACACAAATGCATCATTGAAACCTTACACTCAAAGCACTACTGACACAAAATGGTGTTGTTGGATGCTAGTTACCTGCATCTCCCTATCTCCATACTTGTTGGGGTGGCGACTGCCCTGGCTCTTCCTGCGCAGCTTCTTGAGCTGTGATTGGCAGCGCTCGATAGATTCAGACTTCGACTTGCGCTCACTCTGATATTTCTTCAACGTGGCCTGAGATCGAGAGAGAACGGGAGCGAGAAAACCCGATTGAGAGAGAGAGAGCAACAGATAGAAAAATAGTTAGTCAGAAAAGTGGTTGCGCTGTAGAGAGAAGGAAATATGTTAAAGGTAAATGCATAGATAAACTCACGGTAAGATATTTAATGTCCAACTCCAGCTTTTGCTCCAACTGGGACAGCAGCTCAGAATGGAACAGCTTCAACTGTAGATCATATTCCACCATCATTCATACAGCATCACAATAGTTAACAATCATATCACCACACACACGGTAAACACTCACCACGTCCTCCAGTTGAACCTGAATCTGCCTGTGCACCTCGGCCATCTGGAATAACGTGTCTCCTGGAATCCCCAAGAAGACACAGGGATACAGAGAATACGTCATCAACACAGGATACAGAGAATACGTCATCAACACAGGATACAGAGAATACGTCATCAACACAGGATACAGAGAATACGTCATCAACACAGGATACAGAGAATACGTCATCAACACAGGATACAGAGAATACGTCACCAACACAGGATACAGAGAATACGTCACCAACACAGGATACAGAGAATACGTCACCAACACAGGGCTACAGAGAATACGTCATCAACACAGGGCTACAGAGAATACGTCATCAACACAGGATACAGAGAATACGTCATCAACACAGGATACAGAGCATACGTCATCAACACAGGATACAGAGCATACGTCATCAACACAGGATACAGAGAATACGTCATCAACACAGGATACAGAGAATACGTCATCAACACAGGGATACAGAGAATACGTCATCAACACAGGGATACAGAGAATACGTCATCAACACAGGATACAGAGAATACGTTATCAACACAGGATACAGAGAATACGTCATCAACACAGGGATACAGAGAATACGTCATCAACACAGGATACAGAGAATACGTCATCAACACAGGATACAGAGAGGGATAAAAGGGCTGGGAAAAAAACACTTGTTGTGACTTCACGTTGTCTGTATGTGCAATATTGTGTCTGAGGTGTCAGATCAATAAAGTAGTATCTTATCTCACATGGAGCTGTTAACTGACTGAATGATTGTATCTCTCAACTTCTCAGCCTATGATGTCAGCTGTGAGTCTGCCAATGAGGTAAAGAATGTGTGTGTCTCTCTCCCACAGCACAGTAGTTTGTGGTGTCTGGCATTTCTCCCTCCCTCCCCCTTCCTGACTGTTTGCAGCATTACAATGAGATCATGTGGTGTTGTTAATCTCTCAACAATCAACCCACTCTCTCCCTCTCGCTCAGTTCCCTCATGCTCTCTCTCTCAGCTCCCTCACTCAGTCCCTACTTTCTCTTGTTCCTCCACTCTCTAGCTCGCTTCTTCTCCCATAGTCCCTTAGTGTTTCTCACCCCACCCCCCGGTCTCTCTCTCTCATACACCCACCCACCCAGTCACCCACCCAGTCACTCACCCAGTCACCCACAGAGTCACTCACCCAGTCACCCACCCAGTCACTCACCCAGTTCTTTGGACCCTTGGCTGTCGCTGGCCAGTTCTCCCAGTTTGACCAGACCATCGAAGTATCCCTTGGCTGCTACCGTCACTCCTGAGAGGAAAACACCTTTCAGTGAGGGGCACCATGTAACAAAGACCCTCTAAATGGGCTTCAGGATTGGGCCTGGGTGGAATGCAGCTTCTCTGCCAGAAACCAGAGAGCCATCATTAAAATGTCCAAACAAACATGCCCTACCAACTTGCCCACCCAACGCCACTAGATGTGCTATAGCACACATTATACAGTATACTGTGTGCACACCACTCTCTCTCACCTGTCAGGGCTTTCTCATAGTGTTTCCCCATGGTCACAAAGTTCTTCAGACTGGGGTTGAACTGGTCCAGAATCCCCTACAAAACACATGACAACAAGAGACAATATTCATGTCTCCTCTTCAACTTACCACTTAGTCACAGTCTGTGATCATTGCTGCTAGCAGACTGAGTTTCAACAAAGAGTTATATAGGGCACTCGCCTGACTACATCTACAGACTCATTCATTGCTCTTGGAGGCAACAAACCTACACACACTGTACCTTATACACGTTTTCTGTCATCTTGTTGACCTCGTCTGAACGAGACATGGTGTTTCAGAATGTTTGTGTATTGTAGTCTCCTCCCCTGTATCTGAGGGTATTAGGCTTTACAACAGCAGACTGAGGTCCCCTGGAAACACAAAGATGGAGAAAAACAAGTGTTGGCAGGTAGCCTAGCGGTTAAGAGTGTTGGGTCAGTAACCAAAATGTTTTTGGTTCAAATCCCAGAACAGGCTAGGTGAAGAATCTGTTGATGTGCCCTTGAAGAAGGCACTTATCCATAGGAACATACAGGAGCAATTAGGGTTAAGAGTGTCTGTTAAAGGACTGAAATGTACAATTAATTCAAGTATAAAGAACTTCTATGAGAGGTCTAACCAGACACCCAAGAGAGTTATTCAGGCCGAGGTGTTTGGAGGTGACCTGGCAAATCACACTCACCCATACAGAGTGAGATGGAGGGTTTTCATCAGTGGTCTATGATCCATACAGGAGGCAATGACCAGACAGCTTATCCCTAAACTACCACCCAACATGCTTGTGCTGTGACCCATCTTTTAGAGTTGTTTGGGACTGTGTAAAATCTATTCCCAAGACTTCTAGCAGTCCTATGCCGTGACCCAAGAGGAATAAACCACAGCCCACCAGTGGGTCCGGAGCCAGTCTTTGGGAACCCCAGCTGCTCCTCATCAAGAGGGTGACCTTCCAGAGCTAACGACTGGAAATGTTGACTTTATGTCCTGCTCCATTATCCGATATGGGTCAACATTTTTCATGTAATCTCTGTAGGATAACAAAGGAGGGCTGTAAGGAGAAAAGCGGAGTTGAGCTCAACGACTTTAGCCATTTAATCCAGGGGGGAATTCTGTCACCGAACAGCTTGGTCAGTTCAGCAACGGTTCTCTCTCTGTGGACCAATGTTGATTCAGTGCCATGACACTTGTGCCTGGTGTTGGAAAAGTCCATTGTTCTTATCTGAGGGGTTATGACTGGTCTGAAACAAACTGATAGCAGAAACATTTGGGTTGCCCGAATGTAGGGTAGTGATAAAGTAATTGGTGGACTCAATCGCAAAAGTTAAGAAGTGTCGTGTTATTCACATCCTTATGGAAGCAGGAAATACAACCTCAGGGCCTGGAATCAAAGGAGGGTCTGACTGCTGTTTTAAGATCAAATTATTACCAAAACGTATCTTTTATGGGGGGGTTGCGTTTTTTTAACTTCATAACTCAGACGCAGAAGTGATAGATGTATCACAGATCACATGACCTAAGCAAAATACACCAGGGTATCCCTGTATAATACATGGTGTCTGCAGTGGTGGAGCACCTACTGGAAAAAACAGCATTTCTTACTCTAACATATAATCCAATCAAATCAAAGTATTTGTCACATGCACAGGATACAGCACGTTTAAACGGTACAGTGAAATGCTTACTTGCAAGCTACAGCACACTGAGTAACAGGCCATTCAAACTGTTCCACTATAAAGCTTAACTTATTACATGACACAATCAGAAGATTGGTAATATAGACCACCTTAGGCAATACTTGTGTCATGCTTATGACACTTCATTACATGGGTAGGTGGAAATAGAGTGGGCAGAATAGACATAGTTCTGATACAGTATTATAGAACGTCTCAGAAATAATTCTAGTCATTCAAGTTCTATTCTGTAAACCTACAGTACTCTAGCCATGATGAATGTACAGTGGCTCTCACACAAGCCTCTTCTCTCTAGTGTTACAGCACGGTGGTCCTCGTGTGGGACAACACACACACATCTGACCTCACTCTACACTAAGGCTCACACATGCTCCTTTCAGACAACCTCCTGTGTGTGTGGCATTCTGCAGCATGACATGCATTGGCTCACTTGTTGATGTCAGTGGATGGTCATTGGGCAGACAGACGTGTTGGGTAACACTGATCGGTCAGGCTGCTGTTGAATAGACCTGACGACATCATTTGATTCCACAGATGTATGGGTTACAGCCCTGTACAGTACAACTGACCTCCTATGGACTTTTTGCAAGTACAACTATTGTTACCTATGTTCAAGGAGGCTCTGAGCTTATTTTAAAGACGTCCTCTAGCAATTTGACGTTTTCCTGTTGAATATCCCAAGTATAAGTACAGTAATGTACATACACTTGAGGGTCATTTTTGGGGAGCAAAATAGTGTTTTTTTTAGACACAACTGCAAACGTCAAGGAGTTATTACCCTTACAGAAAAAAACACGAGTAAAATCTTGATTTCAAGTGAAATTTCACATATGAAATCATGTGAAAATGTGTTTTTGGAACACTTCAAATGTGATCACGTTTTCACATGTATAGTTTCATGTTATCACATATTGCTTTCCATGTTGTCACGCGTTATCGCATTAACTTCCCAATTCACATGTGATCACGTGAAATTCATGTGGTTTTTCCTGTAAGGGTTGGTCTGAGGTGATGTCATTGGCCTCCCCCTTGTTTGAGGAGCAATAGAGAACCAAAGAGGAAAGGCCCACATCCCACTTGTGTCATGTTATACCTGGACCACCTATTGAGATGTGCCTTTTGGTAAGTAAATCAGGTGTGTGAGGGGAAAAGGAGACTGGAGTAAGACTAATTTGGTAAGCAGAAGTGCACAAAGAACTGTTATCAATATCTAAAGAAATCCAATGAAGAATTTCCTTGATCAATATCCTATCATTGACCAGGCAGAAACACATTTTTGGGGGTGTCAAGTAGCCTAGTGGTTAGAGCATTGGGCTAGTAACCCGAAAGAGTTGCTGGATTGAATCCTGAGCTGACAAGGTAGTTGCCTAGTTAAATAAAGGCTAAATTAAAAACCCAAGACTTCTTTCTAGCCAAATCAACACACTAGTGGCTAGAAAGAAGTCTTGGGTTTTTAATTTAGCCTTTATTTAACTAGGCAAGTCAGTTAAGAACAAATTCTTATTTACAATGACAGCCTACCAGGGAACAGTGAGTTAATAACTGCCTTGTTCAGTGGCAGAAAGACTGACTTTTTTTAACCTTGTCAGCTCAGGATTCGATCCAGCAACTCTTTTGGGTTACTAGCCCAATGCTCTAACCACTAGGCTACTTGACACCCCCAAAAATGTGTTTCTGCCCGGTCAATGATAGGATATTGATCAAGGAAATTCTTCATTGGATTTCTTTAGATACTGGTTCCCCATAAACGCTGATCTACAATCTGTTATGCTTGTTATGTCCTGACGGTTAGGATTGGGGTTTGGTAAACTGACCGTTAATCTGCAGATTGGGGCACATTCTCAAGGTCCAATTTAAGAGGTTAATTAATTTCTTGTTATTCAAACCAGGTTGGTCAATTGGGAACCAATTTTCATGCGCAATGACAACATAGCCAAATATAGAATTACACAGCAAATCTATAATCAATATACTAAAACACAAATGATCTGAAACGGCTTTTGTAATGTAGGTATTGAAATACAATTTTTACATTTTGTTGCCAAAGATGTTTCAGAAACAGCTACTAGGTCAACAACTGAAAACTGTTGACAAGCTTTCAAGGAGTTTAAGTGATTACACTGGTTTTGGCAACAATTACAAATGTGACAGATATGTAACATCATAGGTGAAAAATATCATAAACAAATGTCTGTGAAACAGGAACGCTAAAAACAGATTGGAGGATTTGAGGTTGTGTTTATCACTTTGACTCTTATTGGCATACATAAATAAAATACGAAACATCTTCTCTAAACCAAGTTAAACGAATTATCGAGATGTGAAAGTGGACGAAATCAGAGACATTACTCTCTCAGCAAATCAGTATCACCAGTCTATAGCCCCATTCAGCAACACCTGTTGATCTCTAGGCCAACATATAAAACTCAGCGCAATTCATTCAAAGTTAGATAAGCAGCTAAATAGTTGATACAAAGTCGAATTGTACCTTTTCTGAGCTCATTGTTGGAAAAAAACAGATGACCGAAACGCCGTTTGCCTTTTGTCTTTTTTCCCTTTTCTTCTATTGCTTCCCCCTTCGTTAGTGGGGGGTTGTTTCACCCAGCAGTGCACTAACTCTCAATCTCCCCCCCCTGCCTTCGTTCTCTGTCTCTCACGCTCTTCTTTTTTACTCACACAAATCGGCGTCAGACTTTTGGTGCCGTTCTGTACCCCTACTCACTGTTGTGCCGATTAGCAACATGCCTTCACGCACCACCCCGGACAGAAAATTCACCGCGAATAAACCCCGACCGCTGCATCAAACTCCCTACCGTTAGAAGCCTCAGGTCTCTTCCGTTCTCTGTCTCTCTTTACCACTCTCCTTTTCTCTCACAATGTCCTCACTCTCTCGTTCACTATCCCTCTCTTTCTCCCTCTCTCATTCACTCACTCACTCGGGCAGAATAACAATGAGCAAACGGGACCCGGGATGAATAGCGGTAGAGAGAATAATGACTTGAAACTTTTTAAAGCAAGGATGGCAGACCCCGCAGTCACGTATCATTGGCCTACATCCGCCACCCCCTTCTCACATTCCCTCCATTCATTCTCTTAAGTGGGCAGTAGCCCTTTGGTTTATTATTCACACAATATTAAATATGTTGCCTATAGCCTATTACTTTAAACATGTTTTTTTGGGGTGAGAGTGATAAATCAATAGGAGTAAAAAAGTATTTGGCTAAAACGTTATAACATTTTTTTTTTTTTTACAAAAACATGTCATACTTTTCAGGTGATTCATCTGTTTGGTATGTCAAGGGGTTGAGCCAGGGTTGAAGATCGGTCTAAAGCAAAGGTTAGTGTTAGGGTTATGCCAAGATTATGGTTAGAGTTAGGGTTACGCAAGGCTAGGGGAGGGATCCCATTTCCCTGTGCTGCCCTCAGGAGGTAATTTCTTGAGTGAAATCCATGGTAAAAAAAAAGTGAATCATTATGCCAAGATTAGGGTTATGGTTATGCCAAAATGGGTTAGGATTAGGGTTAGTGTTAGAGTTGTGGTTGAGGCTAGGGTTAAACATATAGTTTTGGGTCAGTTTAATTGGGTTGTAGTAGCTACCACTGACCAACAGATGGCAGTTGTGTGACGATAATCAGTGCAGTGCAACAAGCAGAACAGAAGCTGCTGATGAATTGGTCCATTTGGTAACTTCAGTGGGAATAGATGTGAAACTGGGTTTGTGGTTCTGTGTCATTAGGTCTAGCTCTATGGAGGTGTTGGCCTGCTAGTATAGGTGGTTGATTGTCTGGTCTTGTGAGCCGGTGCCCTTGTCTGTTCACTTCCTCAGGCCTACTTTAAGACTGACTGACGCACAACATATTGACAGACGGCAGCACTACTGGCCTAATAAACACCAGAATAACTCATCTAGATCTCTCTTTCTCTCAAGGTCTCTCACAGTCTTTCTCTCTCTGTCCTTTTCTTGATCTGTCTCATTCTGTATGTTTCTTAGTCAATTCAGTTCAAAGAGCTTTATTGGCATTGGAAACACATACTTACATTGCCAAAGCAAGTGAAATAGATAATAAACAAAAGTGAAATAAACAATATAAAATTAACAGTAAATATTACACTCACAAAAGTTCCAAAGGAATAGAGACATTTCAAATGTCATATTATGGCTATATACAGTACAGTGTTGTAAAGATGTGCAAATAGTTAAAGTACAAAAGGGAAAATAAATAAACATAAATATGGGTTGTATTTACAATGGTATTTGTTCTTCATTGGTTGCCCTTTTCTTGTGGCTACAGGTCACAAATCTTGCTGCTGTGATGGCACACTGTGGTATTTCACCCAATAGATATGGGAGTTTATCAAAATTGGATTTGTTTTTAAATTCTTTGTGGGTCTGAGTATGTCTCTCTCTCTATCTAGCTCTTACTAGCTTGTAATTATTAAGGCTCCTTCTGTCCCTCTCTCGGTCACATCCTGATCGCACACATCCGCTGCATCAGTGTCACGTTCTACTGAGGCTGACTTCTTTCTTGGAACTTGAAGGAAGTCTACCGTGTGTGGCGCTAGATGTGGGTCACCTAGAGCTGTTTTCCTGGACAATGTCCCAGTGTGTCAAATGTGCCGCTAAGGCCAATCTCAGGTATCTTAGATCAAACAGTAAATTATTATAAAGCCACATTTAGGGGGGGGGGGGGTCAATATTTAGAGGGGGGGTCAATGTTCAAACCAAAGCAGGGGGGGACTCCACATGATTATTGCATTTCCATGCTGGGTTTCTAACGGTATTTTGTGTTTACATTCAACAGCAGCAAGGCATCACATGATCATGCATAGTGTTGACGTCAGACAGAAGGACCAAGGACACAGATGGTAAACACATGATCCTGCCAGTGTCTGTCGGTGCTGTTGAGTATCTTCGACTAAAATGTTAGACTCAACGTTCCTATTTGTTGATAATATTGGCCTCAGACTGCTGAAGGCACATGGACACATGGCACATGGACAGCGATGGTTGCTGTTATCGTTTCCTTTAACTTCCCGGTGTTTACAGAACACTGGTGCTGTGAGATCAGATACCAGGGCCGGCTTAGAGAAGAAGTTGTAGCAGTGGTACTTCTGTCCTTGAGGTGTTCTTGTCTATTAATGTTCTGTATTATGTCATGTTTCATGTTTTGTGTGGACCCCAGGAAGAGTAGCTGCTGCTTTAGCAGGTGATCTTAATAAAAAATACTAAATACTCATTATATCACACAATCACCAGTATGTCTGACCCGGGGTGAGAGTTGTATCGAAGGACATGATCTAACAGTCTGTTGTTATAAGGTGGAGGGTAAAGAAGACCAAAACAAACACAGGGCCAAATGGAGCACCTCAGACACTATAAATATCACACAGGCCTCAGATTGTGAATTTGACTTACAGGTCAATGTCGCCTACTGTCTCAAATAAAATAAAATACAATTTTATTGGTCACATACACATGGTTAGCAGATGTTAATGCGAGTGTAGCGAAATGCTTGTGCTTCTAGTTCCGACCATGCAGTAATATCTAACAAGTAATCTAACAATGTCCCAACAACTACCTTTTACACACAAGTGTAAAGGAATGAATAAGAATATGTACATAAAAATATATGGATGAGCGATGGCCGAACGGCAAAGGCAAGATGCAGTAGATGGTACACAGTACAGTATATACATATGAGATGAGTAATGTAGGGTATGTAAACATTATAGAAAGTGGCATTGTTTAATGTGAATAGTGATACATTTATTACATCCAATTTTAAATTTTTAAAGTGGCTAGAGATTTGAGTCAGTATGTTGGCAGCAGCCACTCAATGTTAGTGATGGGTGTTTAACAGTCTGATGGCCATGAGATAGAAGCTGTTTTTCAGTCTCTGGGAACCAGCTTTGATGCACCTGTACTGACCTCGCCTTCTGGACGATAGCGGGGTGAACAGGCAGTGGCTCGGGTGGTTGTTGCCCTTGATGATCTTTTTGGCCTTCCTGTGACATCGGGTGGTGTAGGTGTCCTGGAGGGCAGGTAGTTTGCCACCGGGGATGCGTTGTGCAGCCCTCACTACCCTCTGGAGGTTGTGGGCAGAGCAGTTGACGTACCAGGCGGTGATACAGCCTGACAGGATGCTCTCGATTGTGCATCTGTAAAAGTTTGTGAGTGTTTTTGGTGACAAGCCAAATTTCTTCAGCCTCCTGAGGTTGAAGAGGTTGTGGTTTCTTTGGCTATGCCGGATTAAGTGATATGACATGCTATTCTATAAAATAATTTCTCCGTAATTAATATTACCTGATTTAGCTAATCATGTAAATGTAATTAACTAGAGAGTCGGGCACCACACAATAATATTTATAGAGCTGTTATCTTCCGAATAAACTCTTGAAGACCTAGTAATATTTTACATCAATAGCAGTCAATATTAATCGTCATTTTAATTCAGTCTCATCTGAAAGTTGTAAATTCTTGGTTATCTGCACAAACCCTGGCTAACAATTTGAATCAGCAATACAAAATTGGGTTTAATTATTTATTTGCTAAATACCTAACTAATCACACAGAATTACACATACACATAATTCAATCATAACTTGATTACAGGGCGGAACAGATATGACAGCTTGTTACACAAAAGAAAAGGGGCTGCGTTTGAGTGAAAGAGCGGGAAGACTGAGGGACACAGGGAGAAGCTGTGCTATCGTAAATACAGTACCTTATGCATTCTAAATTACTGCCCATTTGGAAAAGGGAAATGCAATAAATATTTACTCTGAGCTGCGCTTCAGTAGGTTGGTGGTAGATGGAAGGCCGTGTTGCCCAACCGAGTCCTTCGTCCTTTGAAGAATGTCTCTGCTGGTAAATTGAATACGTTGTAGTAACGTCGTTGTGTGGTAGACAGGATACTCTGTCTGTTCCTTCCTAACCTGCGTTTGCAGCTGCTGTTGCTAACTCAACGGCTAGGAGGTATCACTTCTGTAGTGAATAAGAGTTCAAAGTTCATACCATTCGCAACCAAAGCTCACGCTGATGTTGGCTTCGTTCTGTAGTTATTATCTGAACCATTCTGACATCGGACCGTCGTCCTCACATCCTCGGAACAGGAGGTTACATTGTCATCAAGGCTTTATATAGGAAGGGAGAGGAGGGCGTGTTTGAAAAGTTTTATAGCCCATGTCCCTTCACAGGGGCGGGCCACTGATTGAGCAGAGACCTACCTTATGAAAACCCAAATCTCACATTTTAGAAGCTAAAATCACATTTCATCACATCACAAATCATTTCATATTCAAACATTTAAATTGAACAACAATTCCATGTGTATCCGATAACTCTGATGTGTAGACTTTCCACTGTCGAGTTTCTGTCATCTTATCATTGATGAGAATGTCTCAGATGACAACCGAACTGACATCATATTCATTACCACCGCATATGTTAAATTGGTCGGATTACCAGAATATTGTTCATTTTTCCCCACCTTCTGATGTTCCCAGAATCTCCATGTTAACCAAGGGTTTGCAAATGTAACATCAGTAGGGTAGAGAGAGAGGAAAAGGAGTGGAAGAGGTATTTATGACTGTCATAAACCTACCCCCAGGCCAACGTCATGACAAGGCGCTGTTGCGCCTTCTTCACCACGCTGTCTGTGTAGATGGACAATTTCAGTTTGTCCGTGATGTGTATGCCAAGGAACTTAAAATGTTCCACCTTCTCCACTACTGTCCCGTCGATGTGGATAGGGGTATACTCCCTCTGCTGTTTCCTGCAGTCCACAATCATCTCCTTTGTTTTGTTGACGTTGAGTATCTGTAAGTATGTAACCAGGTATTCATCTCTCATTATGTAAGGAGATCAGAGTGACTTATCGCTTCACACTGGGACTGACTCATTGGGTTATATGTACGAAGTTCTATGACAGAATTCCACCAGTGATATTTTATGGCATTTTATGTTGTTCCAGAATTCTCATGTTCTATGGCAGAATTGTCATGTTGTTCCAGAATTCTCATGATGTTCTATGGCAGAATTCTCATGGTTTTCAAGAATTCTCATGATGTTCTATGGCAGAATTCTCATGGTGTTCCAGAATTCTCATGATGTTCTCTGGCAGAATTGATATCATGTGTGTCTCTCTTTTTTGGTAAAAGTCCTATGAGACAGTGAAGTGTCTTGTGTGTCTGTGTAACAGTGCAGTGTGTTTGTGTCTGTGTATGTCTTTGTCTGTGACAGTGCAGAGTGTGAAGTATTTCCTGAACAGTCACCCTGAGTGTGCCATGTGTTGGATGATAATAAAAGTTAACCAGGTTGTTCACCACCTCTCAGAGAGGGATTCTGCTTCAATCTGCCTAATCTGATCAAATGGGATATGATTAAGTGTGAGCGCTGGCACGGTGTCTCAACGCCAGCTGGCCTGACCAGATGGCATCTTATATAGTAAGGCATCTACAGAATTCTACTTTTATGTGGCTCAAACTCTGTAATTATTAGATACAATTCAACCTGGGTCTCTATTGGATATGTGAAATGTGAATTCAGTTTGATTAAAGCACCTCTCCAATTCTATGATTAATTATCATTATGACATTTGCATCATTATAGTTCTACTCCATTATCTATTCCAGTGAATGACAACAGTCGTGGCAGTCAGGACGTCAATGTAACGTCTTTCTTCCGCTGAAGGAGAGGACAAATGCAGCGTGGTTAGTGTTCAACATCTTTAATATAGACGATCAACGAGAACACTACAAAATACAAAACAATAAATGTGAAAACCAAAACAGTCCTATCTGGTGCAATGACACAAAGTCAGAAGACAATCACCCACAAAATACCCAAAGAACATGGCTGCCTAAATATGGTTCCCAATCAGAGACAACGATAAACACCTGCCTCTAATTGAGAACCAATCTAGGCAACCATAGACTTCCATAAACACCTAGACTAGAACACACCCCATAAACATACAAAACCCCTAGACCAGACAAAAAACATAATACCCCCATGTCACACCCTGACCTAAGCAAAATAATAACGAAAACAAAGATAACTAAAGGTGCGGACTCCCAGCCGCACACCTAAATCCAAAGGGGAGGGTCTGGGTGGGCGTCTGTCCACGGTGGCGGCTCGGGCGCGGGACGTGGACCCCACTCCACCATAGTCTTTGTCCGCTTTAGTCTCTTCCTAGGAACCCCTGCAGGCCTAGGATTGGCAACCCTACTAAAGGGCCCCACTCCACGAAACAAACTCCTCCGGACTGAGGGGCAGCTCCGGACTGAGGGGCAGCTCCGGACTGAGGGGCAGACCAGGACTGAGGGGTAGCCCAGGACTGAAGGGTAGCCCAGGACTGAGGGGTAGCCCAGGACTGAGGGGTAGCCCAGGACTGAGGGGTAGCTCAGGACTGAGAGGTAGCTCAGGACTGAGAGGTAGCTCAGGCTGGTTGACGGCTCTGGCAGCTTCTGGCTGACTGGCGGCTCTGGCGGCTCCTTGCAGACTGGCGACTCTGGCGGCTCCTTGCAGACTGGCGACTCTGGCGGCTCCTTGCAGACTAGCGACTCTGGCGGCTCTGGACAGACGAGAGACTCCTGCAGCTCTGGACAGACGGGAGACTCCTGCAGCTCTGGACAGGCGGGAGACTCTAGCAGCTCTGGACAGGCGGGAGACTCTAGCAGCTCTGGACAGGCAGGAGACTCTAGCAGCTCTGGACAGGCGGGAGACTCAAGTAGCTCTGGACATGCGGGATACTCTAGCAGCTCTGGATAGGCGGGAGACTCTAGCAGCTCTGGACAGGCAGGAGACTCTAGCAGCTCTGGACAGGCGAGGCGCACTGTAGGCCTGGTACATGGTGCCGGCACTGATGGTACTGGGCCGAGGACACGCACCTCAGGGCGAGTGCGGGGAGGAGAAACAGGGAGTACTGGGCTCTGGACACGCACAGGAAGCCTGGTGCGAGGGGCTGCCACCGGAGGGCTGGTGCGTGTAGGTGGCACTGGATAGACCGGACCGTGCAGGTGCACTGGAGCTCTTGAGCACCGAGCCTGCCCAACCTTACCTGGCTCGATGCCCACTCTAGCCCGGCCGATACGAGGAGCTGGTATGTACTGCACCGGGCTATGCACCCGCACTGAAGACACCGTGCGCTCCACAGCATAACACGGTGCCTGCCTAGTCCCTCTCGCTCTCCGGTAAGCACAGGAATTGGCGCAGGTCTCCTACCTGGCTTCGCCATACTCCCTGTGTGCCCCCCCCCAATACATTTTTGGGGCTGACTCTCGGGCTTCCAGCCCTGCTTCCATGCTGCCTCTTCAAACCTGGACAGGTCCAGAGCTGCTAGAGTCTCCCGCCTGTCCAGAGCTGCTAGAGTCTCTCGTCTGTCCAGAGCTGCAGGAGTCTCTCGTCTGTCCAGAGCCGCCAGAGTCGCCAGTCTGCAAGGAGCCGCCAGAGTCGCCAGTCTGCAAGGAGCCTCGCCTGTCCATAAATCCCCCATGTCACACCCTGACCTAACCAAAATAATAAAGAAAACAAAGATAACTAAGGCCAGGGTGTGACAGTCAACATCATCATCAGTTAGAACTCTAATAAATGTTTACTTGTTGAAGACTAATCTTGGTTAACCCAGAGCTAAAATCTTGCGTAATTTGGTCAGATGCACAGTTTGTGTTTAGTCTGTCCACAAGAGATTAGTTGAAGGCCAAGAGTTTAACATGGCCAGGGTGCTAGTTGAGTGTATAAACTCTCATATTTAACTACAGTGCATTTGGAAAGTATTCAGAACCCTTGACATTTTCCACATGTTGTTACGTTACAGCCTTATTCTAAAACATATTAATAAAACATTTTCCCTCATCAATCTACACACAATACCCATAGCGAAAAAATAACAAACAGAAATTCAGTATTCAGATCTTTTACTATGAAACTCAAAATTGAGCTCAGGTGCGTCCTGTTCCATTGATCATCCTTGAGATGTTTCTACAACTTGATTGGAGTCCATCTATGGTAAATTTAATTGATTGGACATGATTTGGAAAGGCACACACCTGTCTTTATAAGGGCTCACAATTGACAGTGTATGTCAGAGCAAAAACCAAGACATGAGGTTTAAGGAATTGTCCGTAGAGCTCCGAGACAGGATTGTGTCGAGGCACAAAAAAAAATACCAAAAAATGTCTGCAGCATTGAAGATCCCCAAGAACACAGTGGCCTCCATCATTCTTAAAATGGAAGAAGTTTGGATCCACCAAGACTCTTCATAGAGCTGGTAGCCCAGCCAAACTAAGCAATCGAGTGAAAGGACCTTGGTTAGGGAGGTGACCAAGAACCTGATGGTCACTCTGACAGAGCTCCAGAGTTCCTCTGTGGAGATGGGAGAACCTTTGAGAAGGACAACCACCTCTGCAGCACTCCATCAATCAGGCCTTTATGGTAGAGTGGCCAGACGGAAGCTACTCCTCAGTAAAAGGCACATGACAACCCGCTTGGAGTTTGCCAAAAGGCACCTAAAGAACTCTCAGACCATGAGAAACAAGATTCTCTGGTCTGATGAAACCAAGATTGAACTCTTTGGACTGAATGCCAAGCGTCACATCTGGAGGAAACCTGGCACCATCCCTACGGTGAAGCATGGTGGTGGCAGCATCATGCTGTGGGGATGTTTTTCGGCGGCAGGGACTGGGAGACTGGTCCAGAACGAGGGAAAGATTAACGGTGCAAAGTACAGAGAGATCCTTGATGAAAACCTGCTCTAATATATATATATATATATATGTATTTTATACATTGTAGAAAAACAGTGAAGACATCAAACTATGAAATAACACATATGGAATCATGTAGTAACCCCAAAAGTGTTAAACAAATAATTTTTCTTTAAATAGCCACCCTTTGCCTTGATGACAGATTTGCACAATCTTGGCATTCTCTCAACATGCTTCACCTGGAATGCTTTTCTAACAGTCTTCCCACAAGAAGGACTTCCCACAAATGCTGAGGCCGGGTCATCTTATGCAGCACTCCATAACTCTCCTTCTTTGTCAAATAGTCCTACACAGCCTGGAGGTGTGTTGGGTCACTGTCCTGTTGAGAAACAAATGATAGTCCCACTAAGCCCAAACCAGATGGGATGGCGTATCGCTACAGAATGCTGTGGTAGCCATGCTGGTTAAGTGATGGAGTGCTGCATCAGATGACCTGGCCTCCACAATCACCTGACCTCAACCCAATTGAGATGGTTTGGTATGAGTTGGACCACAGAGTGAAGGAAAAGCAGCCAGCAAGTGCTCAGCATATATGGGAACTCCTTCAAGACTGTTGGAAAAGCATTCCAGGTGGATCTGGTTGAGAGAATGTCAAGAGTGGGCAAAGCTGTCATTAGGGCAAAGGGTGGCTACTTTGAAGAATCTCAAATCTCAAATCTATTTTGATTTGTTAACACTTTTTTGGTCACTACATGATTCCACATCTGTTATTTCATAGTTTTTATGTCTTCACTATTATTCTACAGTTTAGAAAATAGTAAAATGAAGAAAAACTATTTTGACTGGTACTGTAAGTAGTACTTTAAAGTATTTTTACTTATGTACTTTACACCACTGGATTTGATTTGATTTGAGTGTATATCTGGCCTTTGCCTGAGTCTTGTTTGTGTGTGCTGAGCGTGTTCCTCTAATTGACCTGAATACGAGCAGCCATCTGTTGGTCTGAAGGCTCTGTGCTGGACAGGGCTGGGCTATAGGCTGCCAGTCAGACTGTCTGGAGTATACAGGCAGATTAATCAGGCCAATTATCCTGTTAAGATGTAGGTGAACCACCGCGTGTGGCAGTGAAGATAGTAGAGTGTTAGTGTTAGTGTTTGTGGATGAGTACATGGTCAATTTTAAGGCTTGACAATCTGTAAAGTTGACAGCGGGAAATGAGAAATGCAGCAGGTGTCGTCTGAGCATAATGCAATGTATCACCAGTGTTGTTGGGGTTATTTCCATTTCAACTACAAAAGTTCACTAAATTAATCGTAATTCAATTCCTCAATTGAAAATCCATATTGATTAATTAAATTAAATTGCCTTTTCAATTTCTGATATGAACTTTCCAGAATTGACAGAATCTAAATGGAATTGATCCCAACCCTACAGCATGTAGTATAGCCTACAGAGAAAGAGACTGTGGAAAGGTTGGTGTGAGCCGAGAGAGAGAGAGAGAGAGAGAGAGAGATGTGTTAACACACTCCCCTGGAGTAAATCTCCCAATCTGATCAGTGTATGTGGTGAGGTGGATTTACTAACTGACCAACAGAACAGAAGCAGGACACACAGGTTCTCAGGTAAGGACACTTTGTTTCTGTTCAACAATGTGTAGATTATGACCATTCACGTTGGATTTATTGACTTTCATTCCAAGATGAATTAGATTATTTCAAGTTCAGTTTGACGTTAGATACAGGTGTATTTCTC
Source organism: Oncorhynchus kisutch (assembly GCF_002021735.2). Classification (NCBI taxonomy): domain Eukaryota; kingdom Metazoa; phylum Chordata; class Actinopteri; order Salmoniformes; family Salmonidae; genus Oncorhynchus; species Oncorhynchus kisutch. Next base: position 4,531,935 of record NC_034175.2, on the reverse strand, counting down.
TCCAACGTGATGCTTTCTATCCATTACTACAAGTGTGTCTATGGGTCTCTGTCATTACATTCTGACTGACCGAGGGGTCATCTACAAACTTTGTAAACCTGTCTAGTGAAATTCAACTCAATTGATATTAATTTGACCCATTTATCCGATATACTCTGGTTGTGCTGTGTAGAGGCCAGGATTGGGGTCAATTGTTCTTCAATCTAGATGACTGAAATCCACATTTGTTTTTAAATCCTCAATTAGATTGTAATTGACAACCCATCCCTGGAAATGATATTGTCATGCTTCGGTGGTCTCCTTCTGGCTTTGGTCAACTCTACTTAATTGCAAACGTAGCCACCATATGAGCAGATATTATGTTTTTGTTGGTCAGCCCTTTTCTAATTAGTGTTAAATGTGCCCGTCAGCTTTAAATGTATCTGTAATCACTGACTTCAATGCCCACTTTAACCATATGGTGCCCGTAGGCCTACTATAAAGTAAAGCCCCCCCCCCCCCCCCCCCCCCACACACACACACACACAGCAGAGGAAAACGTTCTTGTCTCTCGACTCTGTCACCCTAATAGGTATTTGTAATTAGGTTAATTGGAAGATCTGTGAAAGATAATAAAGGTAGGGCTAAAAAGGCCAAAGAATTGAGATTGGGTGAAACAGGGTTGTGTGGCTCGACAATCTGGCTCTCCTCTAAGCCAGTGTTTCCCAAACGCGGTCCTGGGGCCGCCCCTGGGTACATGTTTTGGTTTTTGTCCCAGCACTACACAGCGGATTCAAGTCACAAACTCATCTTCAAGCTTATATTATATTAGACATTATCTCTCTCTTTATGGCCATATGAATGATTGTCAGTTGAACTCTGCAGTTGAACTGAGTCAAACAATGTCTGGATTGGGAGCGACAGGTGGCCATCACGGTTTTAGCTGTAACCCCACGTGCCCATCTTTATTTACGGTACTGTAAAAATACATCCAATGGTGATTAGATGTGATTAGGAGTGTCTGATTGCTATGGTAGACCGTAAAACCACAATAGAAAACTGTCAATCGGGCTGATCATAGAAATAAGAGCAGCAGACGCTTGAACTTACATGACAAGGTGTGACTGATCATCAAGAGATTTCTTAAGCAGCCAGTATAAACAACATTATAATTTCAGAACATACTCTATTCTTAATAATGTGAAGGCTTAGATGCTCACTTTATTTCTTACTGATTTACTTATATTTTTGTGTTTTTGTTATAATGATCTGGTGTGTGTGCTATCGGTACTCTGTGATTTTGTTTTATTCCAGGCCAATCTCTTGATTAATCTCTCAAAAGCCAATTAATGCATCAACCCTGCAGATGGAATACTGCACTACAGTCAGGCACGTGCGTGTAAAAAAACAAAAAAAACAATGACTCTTGATTTGATTTAGTCTATTCTCTCTCTTGTAACTTCAAATGCAACGAATTGCCTATCGGTTTACAATGAGTACCGCCAGTAGTAGGTTAGTAGCACGTGTTGCCTCACGGTCAGGGACAGGGACAGGGAAGGGACAGGGTCAGGGACAGGGTCAGGGTCAGGGTCAGGGTCAGGGTCAGGGTCAGGGTCAGGGTCAGGGACAGGGACAGGGTCAGGGACAGGGTCAGGGGCAGGGACAGGGACAGGGACAGGGACAGGGACAGGGACAGGGACAGGGACAGGGACAGGGACAGGGACAGGGAAGGGACAGGGTCGGGGTCGGGGTCAGGGTCAGGGTCAGGGTCAGGGTCAGGGTCAGGGTCAGGGACAGGGTCAGGGACAGGGACAGGGAAGGGGGCGACTGCAGTTTGATTGTTTGTTAGCAGAACAAATTCAAGTAAAGACTAGCTTGTTTTGACAGCATAGCCTAGCTAACTAGCTGATCCATCTAGTCTACATCAGCGATTATCAGATACTGATAGACCGCGGTAGTGGTTCTAGCAAGATAATTAACTAACTTTCTTTCATCTTTGAGCTGGCTTAGTCTACAATGTATGATGAGTGAGTGTGTTGTGGTAGAAAAGTAAAGCCTATGTTTAAACAAATCATGGAGAATTTGGCTACAGGAGCAGTAGAAAAATATAAATGGAATGACGGTCATTTTGGAAGGGGGCACCCTTTTTCTCACTTTGAGACCACCAAAGATCTGTGTAAGGCCATGCCTAGAGTACAGTACTGGCTTCCATACCTACAACTGCAGCCTTGTAGTCTTCCAAACAGCATCCACAGCAATAGAAGGGGAACTACCGGTCCCTGCTACTTCGTGTGCTGTCCTAGACCAAAAGTTACTCAGCTGCATTCTAAACCTCATACTTTTCTTGCAGGTGCTTTCCACAACAGCTCTGGTTCTCCCACACCATAAAATAAGAAACTTTCAGAGGTATCAGACCACAGAGCTATTGGAATATAGCTTTTCTGGGACATGCTGCTTTTAATTCAAAAGAGTTAAACTTACTCACATCAGAAAGGTTGAAGTCTATTTCTTCAACCTCAAACCATACTCAAAGAGTGCTGAAAATGGGACACAAGTGCATCTCTAAACCCTCGTCGTTACAAACACTCATCCTCTCCACCATCCTCCTCTTCATCTCCCCTACCTCTGCCATGCCAGGGCCTGACTATGGAGGCCACCCGCGATTCATCTGCATTCCCGTCCCTGCCGATACCGACCCTGCCTGCTTCCCCTCTGGGGGGCCAGTCATGGGGCCTAGCGGGGCAGGGCACCACACTCCTCCTGTAGGGTCCCCGAACAATAATGGCTGGTGGGGAATGACAGAGGAGGCTAAAACCAGTATTTTACACCTGAGAGAGAGCCTGGTGCAGCAGAAAGAGACCATCCTGGATATGAGAGAGACCATCAGGGAGCTAACCGCCAAGCTCACCCTGTGTGAGGGCTCTGGGCCAGGCATCGTGGCTCACAACGACCACCATGAACCTCCATCTCATCACGGAGGGGCTGTCAGCCATCTGCCTTACGCTGACAACGGTCTCCATGACAACCAGCAGGGTCACCATGGAAACAACAACCATGCTTTGGATGCAGCCGGACACTACCCTGGGAATGGGGGGCATCGTTCGGACAGTGGGCATAACAACAGGGGGCAGGATAAACACGCAACACCAGAGGATATGATATCATCAAAATCGCCGGAAGAACTGGGCAGGATGCTGCAGGCCCTTAAAGAGAGAATGGATAACCTGCAGGTGAGAGAAAGTTCCGTTTAGTACAGAAAAGAGATAATGGAGATAGGATGGGGTCATGAGGAAAGAGATAAAAGAATGACAGAGGGATGAGAGACAGAGACTAAAATCAGGATTAAGGGATTACTTTAAATTGTAAAAAGCGTCTGCTAAATGGCAGATTACTATATTATAATGCGCGAGAGAGAGGGAGAGAGAAAAGAAGAGGGGTGTAATGTGTTTCCACGTGTCACTTCCTTGTCTTGTCTCAGGTCAGGTGATGCACATGCCATTGGATTGTTTGGTCAAATAAACAACTCAAGCTGAATAAGAGCTCGGGATATTTACATCTGTTAATCAGTTAATCACATGAAAGTACCACCCTGCCATGCGAGACACCATCTGCCACAGGCAGACAGAGTTCTACATCTTGTTTCCTGGCATCAAAATCCTTTATTTGTAAAAACAATCAAGGATCACCATTGTCCCTTTCCTCTGCTACACTGCCAGCCCTGTCTGACTGTCTGGAGCAGAACAGTCTTGGCACAGAGAGAGACTAGCATCCCTGGCATAACCGGTCCTGGCCTGACATTGAAGTTGCTTTAGGGGTTGGATGATCACCCTGTCTAAGTCAAAATGGGCACACTAGACAAGGTTATTGAGCACTGGTTTAAATGGATTCTGCTCGAGTACACTTGGTAGGGTTTGGTATGGCTGGGTGGGTGGGTTTGAGATGAGCAGGACAGAGCTAGCTGGGTGAGTTTAAGATTGGTAGAGAGAGTTAGGTTAGCTTGGTAGATGGGTCAAATGATTGGAGCTGGATGGAGCTGGGCAGGGCACATCATTCCTACCTGTTTTCTCTCTCTTGCTTTCTCTCGTAATTCAGGCTTTGTCGTCCAGGTTTGTGGCCTGATTATGAGGCTGTAAGTGGAGATCATGATAATTGACACTGATCTCCGATCTGTACCCTCTGCTGTCCGTGCCATCTGCCTATCATCACTGTCCCACAGAGAGACCACCAGTCAACGATGTAGAAACTCACATATCTCTCAATCTGTTTCTCAATCTCAACCATAATAAAAAAAAGAATGTACGTACTGTAGTCAACAGTAAAGAAGGGTAGTGTTTGTGTCTCCCTCCCCAGCAGTCAAGGAACACCTCCACCACCTACTCCAGCTCTCTGAAGGAGCTCCTCCAGAGGAAGATCAGTGCTCTGGAGCAGCAGATGCACCACACCGCTGCTGCCCTCAGCAGCAGCCCCAATCACCATGACAACAGCGATCACCATGATGACGGGCACCATGAAGACCACGACGATGACGGGCATCACGATGACAGTCACCATGATGACCACCCCGATGATCACCATGACGATGGGCAACACGACAACGAGGCAGATAGCCATGGTTACCTGCAGAGAACGGGTTATCACATACCAGGGCCCAGGGCTGGCCTGCACTCCAACAACAAATTGGACTCTCTACTGAATAACCTGCACCACACAGGTACCAACAGCAGGAAGAAGACCAAGAACCCTGATGCCTTCCAGATCGGTTTCCCCATGAGAACCAACTACATGCACGGGAAGGTGAAGACGACCCTCCTCCACGAGATCTTTGCCCTCACCCTGTGTCTGTGGATAAAGGGGGGCGCAGGCCCCGGGCTGGGGACCCCCTTCTCCTACTCTGTACCAGGACAGGCCAACGAACTGGTGCTGATCGAGTGGGGCAACAACCCCATGGAGCTGTTGGTGGATGACAAGGTGAGATGAGGAGAGAGAGCGTTGAGTGGAGAGTGGCCATGTCTGAATACCCATCCTAGTGTATTACATACCTAAACTGCATACTTATTTCGGTGTTTGGTCTAGTGGAATTCACTCGCCTTTTCATCTTTTCCAACGTGTTTGACAACAGCTGATAATCAGAGAAATTTACTTGCTGTACCAAAATTAACGAATTGTGGGAGTCTATTTTTGAAATGTCAGTCTATTTATAAAACGATTTTTTTCTGCATACTATTTACACTGAACAAAAGTATAAATGAAACGTGTAAAGTGTTGGTCCCATGTTTCATGAGCTGACATAAAAGATACCCATACATTTTCCTTACTCACAAAAAGCTTATTTCTCTCAACTTTTGTGCAGAAATTTGTTTACATCCTTTAGTGAGAATTTTTCCTTTGCCAAGATCATCCATCCACCTGACAGGTGTAGCTTAACAAGAAGCTGATTAAACAGCATGATCATTACACTGGTGCACCTTGTGCTAGGGAAAATAAAAGGCCACTCTAAAATGTGCAGTTTTGTCACACATCACAATGCCACAGATGTCTCAAGTTTAGAGGGAGCATGCAATTGACTGCAGGATAGTTCACCTGAGCTGTTGCCACCTCCAACATTGTTTTAAAGAATTTGGCAGTACCTCCAACCGGCCTCACAACCACAGACCACATGTATGGCATCGTGTGGGCGAGCGGTTTACTGATGTCAACGTTGTGAACAGAGTACCCCATGGTGGTGGTGGGGTCATGGTATGGGCAGGCAGAAGCTACAGACAACAAACAAACACACAACAGCATGTTCCAGTTCCTGCCAATATTCAACAACTTCGCACAGCCATTGAAGAGGAGTGGGACAACATTCCACAAGGCCACAATCAACTGTCTGATCAACTCTATGCGAAGGAGATGTGTCGCACTGGATGAGGCAAATGGTGGTCACACCAGATACTGACTGGTTTTCTGATCCAAGCCCCTACCTTTATTTTAAGGTATCTGTGACCAACAGATGCATATCTGTATTCCCAGTCATGTGAAATCCATAGATTAGGGCCGAATGAATTCATTTCAATTGACTGATTTCCTTACATGAACTGTAACTCAGTAAAATATTTGAAATTGTTGCATGTTGTGTTTATATTTTTGTTCAGTATAGTACGCTAGAATGGGTATTCGGACATGGGCAGAGTGGATGCTATATAACTCTCTTGGCTTTAACACTTCAGCTGTGAGGATAAAAACCACGTAAGCCACGTCTCTGTAGCCAAAGGTTTAGCCCAGAAGGCCTGTTGGACTCAGTAGCTCAGAAGCTCAGTATATAATAACTAGGCTACACTGAAGAGCATTGTAACTCCGAAGGTTAACCGAATGGACTTTCTGACACCAGTGATCCGTCTTAATGGTGTGACGATGACGTCAGAGAGCAGCTTACTTAGACAGCAGGTGGAGACAGTCTCAGACAGAGGGTGAATTACACCATGATTTTTGTGGGTCTCTATCGATTTCAATTTTTTTATGGGACTAATAATAAAGACATTATTTAAACTGTAAAAAATGTATTACCTTTTAATGTGACATTAACACAACCAGTCATGATATTTTCATCTGATTGTCAAACAAATCACTTCAAAATGTAGGCTACCTATGCGCGTTCATCCACTTTAAAATAATTGCAGCATGGGCCTCCCGGGTGGCGCAGTGGTTAAGGGCGCTGTACTGCAGCGCCAGCTGTGCCATCAGAGACTCTGGGTTCGCGCCCAGGCTCTGTTGTAACCGGCCGCGACCGGGAGGTCCATGGGGTGACGCACAATTGGCCTAGCGTCGTCCGGGTTAGGGAGGGCTTGGTCGGACGGTAGGGATGTCCTTTTCTCATTGCACACCAGCGACTCCTGTGGCGGGCCGGGCGCAGTGCGCGCTAGCCAAGGTTGCCAGGTGCATGGTGTTTCCGCCGACACACAGCGCACATCCAGCCGGGTTGGAGCAGTGTGGCTAGGTTGGGTTGTGTATCGGAGGACGCATGACTTTCAACGTTTGTCTCTCCCGAGCCCGTACGGGAGTTGTAGTGATGAGACAAGATAGTAGCTACTACAACAATTGGACACCACGAAATTGGGGGTAAAAAATTCAAAAAAAATTAAAATTAAAATAATTCCAGCATCCAAACTGCATGTACAGTTGAAGTCAGAAGTTTACATACACCTTAGCCAAATGCATTTAAGTTAAGTTTTTCACAATTCCTAACATTTAATCCTAATAAAAATTCCATGTCTTAGGTCAGTTAGGATCACTACTTTATTTTAAGAATGTGAAATGTCAGAATAATAGTAGAGAGTGATTTATTTCAGCTTTTATTTCTTTCATCACATTCCCAGTGGGTCAGAAGTTTACATACACTCAATTAGTATTTGGTAGCATTGCCTTTAAATTGTTTAACTTGGGTCAAACGTTTTGGGTAGCCTTCCACAAGTTTCCCACAATAGGTTGGGTGAATTTTGACCCATTCCTCCTGACAGAGCTGGTGTAACTGAGTCAGCTTTGTAGGCCTCCTTGCTCGCACATGCTTTTTCAGTTCTGCCCACACATTTTCTATGGGTTTGACGTCAGGGCTTTGTGATGGCCACTCCAACACCTTGACTTTGTTGTCATTAAGCCATTTTGCCACAACGTTGGAAGTATGCTTGGGGTCGTTGTTCATTTGGAAGACCCATTTGCGACTAAGCTTTAACTTCCTGACTGATGTCTTGAGATGTTGCTTCAATAATATATCCACATAATTTCCCTTTCTCATGATGCCATCTATTTTGTGAAGTGCACCAGTCCCTCCTGCAGCAAAGCACCCCCACAACATGATGCTGCCACCCCCGTGCTTCACAGTTGGAATGGTGTTCTTCAGCTTGCAAGCATCCAACTTTTTCCTCCAAACATAACAATGGTCATTATGGCCAAACAGTTCTATTTTTGTTTCATCAGACCAGAGGACATTTCTCCCCCCCAAAACATTACTTGTGTCATGCACAAAGTAGATGTTCTAACTGACTTGCCAAAAGTATAGTTTGTTAACAAGAAATTTGTTGAGCGGTTGAAAACCACATTTTAATGACTAAACTTCCGATTTCAACCGTATACTTGTGCCATTTGATGAATGGAAATAGACATGTGTTACAAAACACCAAGAAGTGTGCCTATTGAAATTCAGCCATTGCCATTGATTAGGCCTACATTAATTGATGCTTCTTGCTGACAAATGGACCTTTTTTGTAGCCTGAAAAGTGTGGACACCTGATAAACAGGATGGTCTGGTCATCCTAACACACAGTGAACTTACCAGACTAGGCTACAATGTGTAAGCCTATTACCATGAACTTCAAATAGATCTACTGGTAGACAGTTATGTGGTGTTTTATCTTTATTGCCAGTTGTTTTTACCTTCCAGTAGGCTTACATCACTTCTGTTAGCCTACCTTTTACCTTCCAGTAGGCTTACATCACTTCTGTTAGCCTACCTTTTACCTTCCAGTAGGCTTACATCACTTCTGTTAGCCTACCTTTTACCTTCCAGTAGGCTTACATCACTTCTGTTAGCCTACCTTTTACCTTCCAGTAGGCTTACATCACTTCTGTTAGCCTACCTTTTACCTTCCAGTAGGCTTACATCACTTCTGTTAGCCTACCCTCTCAGCAGAGGCAATTTTACACACATGAACACACACAGAACCGGTAGCCTACATCCAATATAATACATGAGTTAAATAAATCAAAACATGTTTTCCACCCTTGTTCATGAGTTAGTCCATAGTTAATGAGTTAATGCTTGGAGTCTTCACAGATCGTGTGACATAAAACACTTCCTTTCTGTCTTTACATTGATGAAATTGATGACAGTGTTATTTATCATTATTAAGCATTTAACAATTGAATTAGAACATTGAACGTTAATCATTTATCCTCTTCTAACCAAAGAGTCACCTTGTAGGCCTACTGTCATTAACGTATAGGCTACTTGTTGGATGGATTGGATGCACATTGGTGTCTAGCTGGATACTAGTTGTCTAGTAATATTGTCTACCATCATCAGCTGATCCAGGAAAGAAAACAAATATTAATAGAAAATAATAAAGCGAAATAAATGGTCTACTACTTTTGGCCACAGATGGCACAGAGAAACCGAGGTCAAGACAGTTTCAAGTTGGGTATTCAACGGATGTTCATGCTTTCAAACCTCAATAGCTTTCAAACCACTTGAGCCACAGACTCCAAATAAGTATCATGATGTTGGAAAAATTGCGTACAATATTGCACGTCTTATTTTCACGATTTGGATATTCATTTGCTTTCCAAAGCTCATAAACATGGCGATGTGAGCAGCATTTTGAATTCCTAGTTGAATTAGTTAGGGAGCGTAAACAAAGTACAAACTTTTTTCAGAGGCCAGACACAGAGTGTGTTAGAGCCCAGGCAGGAAGGTAGAAGGTGTAAGACATCAACATGGGGCTCTGGATAGGTAGGGGGCTAGGTGGTGGTCGCCCATCCGGCCGGGCTTGTCCTCTGGTGGGACTGTGAGTCAGGTTGGGTCTCGCTGTGGAAGTCAAAGGGTTACCAGGTGCACGAGGAGGCCTCCATCAATGCGGGGGGCACTCAGAGTCCGAGCAGGGGCAGCTGGACTCGGGGGCCATGGAGGTTGGATTGGAGACTTAGTCTCTGAGTGGAAAAAAGCGGGCGGGTTACCAGGTGCACATGGTCCCTGACAGCGGGAATATAGACGTCTTAGTGTCTGGGGAGGGGTGCTTAAGTGTGGGTGTCCCGGTTCGCCTGGTGGGCAAGGTTATGGAGATGCTGAGCCCCTGCCGGGACGAGGTGATGGGTGATGCCCAGTGAGAGGGGTGTTGGCCGGGTAGTGAGAGTAGGTATGGCGGCCTGGAGATCTGTGGTTCCAGGGAGTAAGCTATACACTCTCAGACCCAGGGAGAGGGCAGGCAGGCGGGCAGGGAGTGTAGGCCTAGAAGCCTGGAGTCAGAGGTCACCAGATCAATGGGGGCCTGCCTGGAGGTCAGGAAGGCCCCAGGGAGAAGGACCAAGTGAATAGGTGTGAGTGACACTGTCCTTCTGGGGAGCAGAGCAGACAATTAATGTAAAATCGTGTGAGATGAAAATGGACAAATGAAAGGGTGTGCCATGTATAAGGCTAGTCAGTGGATATTCTGAAAGTAGTTTGAGGGTTGTAGGTCACATGGCCAAGGAGCTATTGAAATTAGAAAGTTTGAAACATTCATTTCAAATCACCTGAGATGAAAAGTGACCAACTAAAGAGTGTGCAATATTGAAGGGTAGTCAGTGGACATTATGAATCTTGTTTGAGTCCAGTAGGTCACATGACCAAGGAGCTATTGACATTTTAAATGTACTTTTTTTTTATATAAAACTGTGTGAGATGGAAATGGACAAACTAAAGGGTGTGCAATGTGTAGGCCCACTGAGTGTACATTCTGAACCTTGTTTGAGTCCAGTAAGTCACATGACTTAGGAGCTATTGAAATTAGAAACATTGAAAAACATTGAAAATTACTGTAAAATCGTTAGATTAAAATGGACAAACGAAAGTGCTACATATAAGGCTACTCAGTGGATATTCTGACAGCAGTTTGAGGGTCGTAGGTCACATGACCAAGGAGCTATTGACATTTGAACGTTTGAAAAATGTATGTCAAATTGTTTGACATGAAAATGGACAAACAAAAGGGTGTGCCATATATAAAGCTAGTGACTGGATGTTCTGAAAGTAGTTTGAGGGTTGTAGGTCACATGACCAAGGAGCTATTGAAATTAGAAACATTGAAAAACATTGAAAATATGTGTAAAATTCTGTGAGATGAAAATGGACAAACAAAAGGTTGTGCTACATATAAGGCTATTCGGTGGATATTCTGAAAGTAGTTTGAGGGTTGTAGGTCATGAGACTAAGAGAAGCTATTGAAATTTGAATCTTTAAAATATTATTGTAAAATCTCATGAGATGCAAATGGACAAACAAAAGGGTGTGCAATGTGTAGGCCCACTGAGTGTACATTATAAACCTTGTTTGAGGTTAAAATAAATAAATCATTTAAAATAGTGTAAAAAAAGTGTGTGCAATGTGCGTCTATAGCATGGAGTTAGCTACAACTCGTTTTGAAAGTTTTAGGAGAAATGCTTAAAGAGCTATTGGCATTTAAAAAATGTGATTTGTCACTATGTTGACGGTCCCTAACTGCTGTTGGTGGACGTAAGGAAATATCCAACATGAATCTGCTTTTACCTCGGTCACAGAGAACACCAGTACCCACACGCACCTGAAAAACAACTAATGAGTGCTCTAAACAGGTGACTGACAAACGCAAACAATGATAAATCAAAGAATAAGTCTAACGATTGGAATAAAGGCCATTTTTTAAATCAAGAACACATGGCAAACAAATGGCAAAAATTAGGAAGCACAAAGGAAAATCTATGTGTAAAGGAACTTAGGCCGAAATTCAGCACTACTGAGTGGACAGTGCTGGCACATATAAATAAATGGTTTAAACAATGACAGAGAGGTGGGGGTATTTGTTTCATTTGGAAGCATTTATTTACATATTTACCACTGTAAAACATATTTACCACTACATTTTAAACAAACAGGAGAGTAGTTAATTTGCATAATTTAGAGACCCCCCCCCCCAGTAATTCACTGAGTATATACCCAGTAAATACTACGGAGTTACTACTCAGCAATACTGCACAAGATCTACACAACCCTACTGGTTTTACTGTTTGATTGCTGTTGAGATGTGTAGTAAACCAGTAGTGATTCATGTAGTCATTTAAATGGTAATGAGTGACAAATTGGGACCGTTCATCAATGGTGAACAATGCATATTTCCTATTTAAACCACTACATAATTCTCCCTTAATAACTACTGTGTAACTACGGAACTTTTGGCTATGTACTACTTAAAACCTACACATACCTACACAATTCCTACATGTTCACTATTGAATTACTACACAAAGCCTACTTCTGTATGCCTACTCAATCCCTATTGAATTTCTATTGCCATTTGTGCATGTAGTGTCACCACTGATCACTACTGAATTTCTCCTGATCCTTTTTCATTTCCTAATAAGTTATATAAACGACTAAACAACGACATGAAAATATTCATAAAACTTAAAGGAACTGGTGTCAGCATAAGAGCTAACTATGAAAGACAGGACGACGAAGGATGGGAGAGGATTACATTCAGGATGGGCAAAAACAGTAGCTACCTAACAACAGCCAACTACTTCCTGTCTTGTCTTTTGTGGTCACGAAAAGCCGGTGTTGTCTGCCTGTAGTATGACCACTTATTTACTACCAACATCAAGTAGTAAAACCTCTACTTGATTACTATTGACAAGCCTGTGTAGTAAAGCTGTAGTGTTTCAACTACTTATTTACTACCAAGTCATCAAGTAGTACAAATCTTTACCTGTTTACTACTGGAAACACACAAGTTATCTCCTTGTGCTGTCAACTTGGTGGTACTCAATCCCTACTCTCCTCCCTTCCCCCCAGGCAGTGACTCTGCCCCTTTCTATCAGCGATGGAAAGTGGCATCATGTGTGTGTGACGTGGTCGACGAGGGACGGTGAGTGGGAGGCGTACCAGGACGGGGTGAAGAGGGGCTCTGGAGAGAACCTGTCCGCATGGCATCCCATCAAACCTGGAGGGGTCTTCATCCTCGGACAGGAACAGGTAATCTTCAAATTCTTTCAGTTGGTTATTGAGTGTCTACAAAAAGCTTCTGCATTACACAAGACAAGAAAAGTGCACACTAAGCCATTTTCCCTGCGACCTCACTCATTAACCCCTTGAGCAAAGCAGTTAACAACAACAACAAACTGCTCCCCGGGCGCCTATGCAGTGGACACCAATTGAGGCAGCCCACCGAGCTTCTCTGATTCAGTTGCTGAATGAAAATGAAAATGAAATACTTACACATAATATAATTTGTATCAGCTGCTCCAGTTTCAACTTCCACCTGACTGTGCTGCTGCTCCAGTTTCAACTGTTCTGCCTTATTATTATTCGACCATGCTGGTCATTTATGAACATTTGAACATCTTGGCCATGTTCTGTTATAATCTCCACCCGGCACAGCCAGAAGAGGACTGGCCACCCCACATAGCCTGGTTCCTCTCTAGGTTTCTTCCTAGGTATTGGCCTTTCTAGGGAGTTTTTCCTAGCCACCGTGCTTCTACACCTGCATTGCTTGCTGTTTGGGGTTTTAGGCTGGGTTTCTGTACAGCACTTTGAGATATCAGCTGATGTACGAAGGGCTATATAAATAAATTTGATTTGATTTGATTTGATTCAGAGAGGTTAGGTTAAATGGGGAAGCCACATTTCTGTTGAATGTGGGTCTTTTAATAATGTAAATGTAACTAACTAGGAAATCGGGGCACCAAGGAAAATATTCAGATTACAAAGTTATATTTATCCTAATATAACTTTCAGATATTTTAATATCTGATCAATTAGTATTCTAATTAATGAATTATTCTTTACCTCACGTTAGTCTCATTCCAAACATCGTAAATTGTTGGCTATCTGCACGATCCCAGTCTTCACTATGAGTCATCCATACATCAAGTGTCTCAATCATTTATTTATTAACTAACTAAATAATCAAAGAAATGCATACACAAACAAACAAGTAGATATGGTTACAAGGAAATGATAGGGAATGTGACCTAGTGGGCTAAACCGGTATCGCGGTTTGATGGACAAAAGGGAAGTGGGGGTCAACTGAGATAAAAGACACTACAAAGTTGATAATTATAACAATTGAAATGCCAATCCTTTGCACATGAACGCTCACTCATTCGGGAATAATTGCAATCAATATATATATTTACACTCAGTGTGTCGTCGTGATCTCTGTTGGAAAGTTTGTTTCTGTTGGAAAGTTTGTCCGCCCTCGCTCTCTCTGCTGTGGTTAGAATGTTCAGAGTAACATTCAGCAATGTTGTAATAGAATAGATGTTTCTGCGGTTGTCGGTCCTCGCATTCACGGGTACATCATTTCTAGCTGCTGACTACTAATTAGTATCGAAGAGTAACTCTTATTCTGCCGGATCGATAGTCTCAGAGTTTAACCACGTGGTATGGTTAAAAGATTCAGCAATCTACTCAAACCTGAACTCCTTCTGTGATGAGGTACTAGTCTGGGCTCAAATCTTAGCCCGCTCATAATTGAGGTAAGCTTGGTCTGAAAATGATTCTCCAGGTGGGGATTATATTCGGAAGAGCAGAAAAAGGCTGTCCCATGATGCCAGATCAATGTCTGTGCTCATGGGGTGGGCCAATGTCTTAGTTAACTTTAAAGGGAATTGGGTTCCCTTTCATTAAACAGTTTAAAATCACATTACACAATTTCACAAATAGTTTAATCTTTACTCATTCATTTTATACAACAATTAGATGCAAGCCTCATAACTGAGACTCTTGTATAAACAGAGTTATGGTAATGTGGCTGTATTGTCTCTCATGAGTTTCACAATCATTAAACGAAATGGACCGGTCATAGCTGGATTCTTCCCCGACCGCATAGCTGGATTCTTCCCCGACCGCATAGCTGGATTCTTCCCCGACCGGTCATAGCTGGATTCTTCCCCGACCGCATAGCTGGATTCTTCCCCGACCGGTCATAGCTGGATTCTTCCCCGACCGCATAGCTGGATTCTTCCCCGACCGCGTAGCTGGATTCTTCCCCGACCGCGTAGCTGGATTCTTCCCCGACCGCATAGCTGGATTCTTCCCCGACCGCGTAGCTGGATTCTTCCCCGACCGCGTAGCTGGATTCTTCCCCGACCGCATAGCTGGATTCTTCCCCGACCGGTCATAGCTGGATTCTTCCCCGACCGCATAGCTGGATTCTTCCCCGACCGCGTAGCTGGATTCTTCCCCGACCGCATAGCTGGATTCTTCCCCGACCGCGTAGCTGGATTCTTCCCCGACCGCGTAGCTGGATTCTTCCTCGACCGCGTACACCTTCTCCAAAACATGTACATTGTTCAATTCTCAAGTTATATGCTGGAGAAGAGGTTCCTTTGTTCTCCTCTGAAAACTCACTCTCTCTTATACTCTGGCCATGAGGAGAGAACTCCTCAAGGAATTTATGACCTGCCTAACAGAGCCTGTTGGTAGGGGGTGAGGGAGAGAGGGGGATGGTGCAGAGAGAGGGGGATGGTGCAGAGAGAGGGGGATGGTACTCGCTATCCCCAAGAGGGCAACGTCATGGCAAATGCATTCAGTTGTGAAACTGACTAGGTATCCCCTTTCCCTTCCTTCCCTCCTCAGCCCTTATCCTAGTATAGCCTCCCTTTATGTATCACGCCACGGCTGTCTAGAATGCTATGTTTACACAGTCACACAATTCTGATCTTCTTATTTTTTACCACTAATTGTTTTTTTCACAATAATTGGGCAAAAGATCAGAATTGGGCCACCAGTGTAAACGCAGCCCAAGCAGAAGGACTGTTGTGCGTGCGCCCTTAACCAACCACAAAAGCAGTCACTTCACTAGCATGGGCTTTCTCTCAGAAACAGTGATCGTGTTTGCGGTCAGAGTAATTACTGTGTAATCCTAGCCTCTGACCTCTGAACCCTGACCTTGTCTCATTTAGAGCAGCAGATAGGTTTTGTCATATAATGAATGCTGACTACCACCTACCATACATACAGGAGGTTGGGGATGACAGGCTCATGGTAATGGCTGGAGTGGAATAGGTAAAAGGGTATCAAATACATCAAACACATGGTTTTCATTCAATTCCATTCCATTCGCTCCATTCCGGACATTATTATGAGTTGTCCTTCCCTCAGCAGCATCATGTGATCCAAAGCTAGCCACAAACAAACCCCATTGTTTAGTTTAAATGCATTTATGGCTCCTTTCTTAAGTACAAATCCTAACTTTAGAATGAGCCTAACATGACCTTATCTCTCTCCTCCAGGACACTCTGGGAGGTCGTTTCGACGCCACGCAGGCGTTTATGGGGGACATCTCTGACCTCCAAATGTGGGCTAATGTCCTCACGGCCCATGACATCTACAGCCTGGCCTCCTGCAACAGCCACCTCAGTGGGGACGTCATCACCTGGTCCGAGAACCTGGTGGAGCTCCACGGAGGGGTCACCAAGTACCCCTTCGACCCCTGTCACTAAGGACAACCAACTATTATGACATTACCAATGGATCCATATCACACACATACTTAAAAGTACTCCTATCGAAGAAGGATTGTTTTCCGATCCAGAGGGGGTATGAGATCACACAGGATAGAGAATCCACTCCACTTAATATTACCACCTGACTAAAACTATGCCTTCCTTTTAGTCTGAAAGACGGTAGACCCCCATTCCCAGAGACTGTGTTATGACTATTATGGAATTAAAATGTTTTGATAATGAAATGGACTATATATACAGTGCCTTCAGAAAGTATTCACACCCCTTGACTTATTCCATGTTTTGTTGTGTTACAGCCTGAACTCTAAATGTATTAAATTATAACAAACGTTCATCCATCTACACATAATACCTCATAATGACAAAGTGAAAACATGTTTTTAGAAATTTTTGCAAATGTATTGAAAATAAAATACATAAATAACCATTTACACAAGTATTCACACCCCTTAGTTAATTCTTTGTAGAAGCAACTTTGGCAATGATTACAGCTATGAGTCTTTCTGGGTAAGTCTCTAAGAGCTTTCCAGACCTGGATTGTGCAATATTTTACAATTCTTCAAGCTCTGTCAAATTGGTTGTTTATTATAGGCAACCATTTTCAGGTCTTACCATACATTTTCAAGTAGAGTTAAGTCAAAACCATAACTTGACCAGTCAGGAACATTCACATCTGGTTGGTAAGCAACTCCAGTGTAGATTTGGTCTTGTGTTTTAGGTTATTGTCCTGCTGAAATGTGAATTAATCTCCCAGTGTCTGTTGGAAAGCAGACTGAAACAGGTTTTCCTCGAGGGTTTTGCCTGTGCTTAGATCTATTCCATTTATTTTTAATCCTGAAAAACTCCCTAGTCCTGAACGATTACAAGCATACCCATAACACGATGCAGCCACCACTATGCTTGAAAATATGGAGAGTGGTACTCAGTAATGTGCTGTATTGGATTTGCTCCAAACATAACACTTTTTATTCAGGACAACAAGTGAATTGCTTTGCCACATTTTTTGCAGTATTACTTTAGTGCCTTGTTCCAAAGAGGATTCATGTTTTGGAATATTTTTATTCTCTACAGGCTTCCTTCTTTTCACTCTGTCAATTAGATTTGCATTGTGGTGTAACTACAATGTTGTTGATCAATTTTCTCCTGTCACAGCCAAATTCACTGCTTGACTGTGAGGGACCTTACAGATAATTGTTTGTGTCGGGAACAGAGATGAGGTAGTCATTCAAAAATAACATTAACACTTTTATTGCACACAATAAAGTCCATGCAACTTATGTGACTTTTTAAGCAAATTTGTACTCCTGAACTTATTTTAACTTGCCATAACAAAGGGGTTGACTATCTATTGACTTAAGACATTTCATTTTTTATTAATTTGACATTATTGGGTATTGTGTGTAGGCCAGTGACAAAAAATCTAAATGTAATAAATGTTTTATTCAGACTGTAACACAACAAATGTAGAATAAGTCAAGTGGTGTGAATACTTTCTGAAGGCTCTGTATATGTATCTATTTTTCTAGCTTCTATTTGACCCTTTATTAGTGTTACTAAAATGTTACTGCTGTTTTAATGTCACAACAAGGATAATATGACATATTGTCATATAGTTGATGAAGATCAATAGATATTGTTGTTACGGTACACAGCATCCTTATAGTGGGCCTGTATAATTGACTTTGAAAGTGGTTACATAGGTAGAAGGAGAGCGTGAGGTTGACCAATGGATTCTCTTTGAAAGAAGATTCCTTGAAACATACAGCTACTTTTTTTCTTCCTGTTGTCCTGTGAAATAGTACATTGAGTACATTTCCTTAAAGCCGGAGTCCTTAGTTGTTACATCCATTTTTGGACTTATAAATTAATGATATATACCCATTGATTCTTGAAGAATATAACTTAGAAATGAATCATGAGCTTAGTTCAAATGTCATACCATATCAGAACCCAAAATATAAGCTTGTTTTACTCCAATATTTGTAAACAATGTAAATGTAAACAAACACTGTATAGCCTCCAAACATGGGTAAAACTGATAATGTTGATATCATGGGTGGTCAGTCTTTGCATCCACAGCTCTGTCTATGAATTTAAGAGTGGTTACATTTCTCCAGGCCCATATCTCAGCTTTATACCAAAACAGAGGTGGGGTGACCTCTTTGTTATGGTTTCAATTCAGGATTCTAGCTTTGTGTTATTGTTTTGATTTCAGAAAAATGTTTCAATGATTTACCTGAGACATGAATTCCCAGCAAAGAAATTTGCTTTATGAGCCTTTATATGTATACTGAACAAAAATATAAATGCAACATGCAACAATTTCAAAGATTTTACTGAGTTACAGTGTATATAAGGAAATCAGTCAATTGAAAGAAATTCATTACGCCCTAATCTATGGATTTCACATGACTGAGCAGGGGCGCAGCCATGGGTGGGCCTAGGAGGGCATAGGCCACCCACTTGGGAGTCAGGTACACCCACTGGGGAGCCAAGCACAGACAATCAGAATTCGTTTTTTTTCCCACAAAAGGGCTTTATTACAGACAGAAATACTCCTCAGGCCTCAGCGGCTTATGGTAGAGAAACTAACATTCAATTCTCTGGCAACAGCTCTGTTGGACATTCATGCAGTCAGCATGCCAATTGCATGCTCCCTCAAAACTTGAGACATCTGTGGCATTGTGTTGTGACAAAACTGTACATTTTAGAGTGGCCTTCTTTTGTCCCCAGCACAAGCTGCACCTGTGTAATGATCATGCTGTTTAATCAGCTTCTTGATATGCCACACCTGTCAGGTGGATGGATTATCTTGGCAAAGGAGAAAAGCTCACTAACAGGGATGTAAAAAAATGTGTGTACAAAATTTGAGAGAAATAAGCTTTTTGTGCGTATCGAACATTTCTGGGATCTTTTATTTCAGCTCATGAAACATGGGACCATGCTTAGGGACTGTGACTTTGGGAAAGAGGTAATCTTAATGGGAGATTTTAACATTAATTATGAAGACAAGTTTAGTAGGAAAACCCTCAAACGGATCACTAATACCTTTGACCTTACACAGCTAGTTAAAGGGCCAACCAGGGTGACTTGTTGAATACCTAAGAATACATAAGAGTGAATTAAGCTATTTTGAAAACGCAATTAAGGGAATTAACTGGAATGATCGCTTGTCCGATACAGACGTGGAAGCTGATAGTCAAGTTTTTCTATCCACAATCCAGACTACAATAAATAGTTTGCTAAAGAAAATCAAATCCAAACCTGGCCAAAAGAGCACTCTTCCTTGGCTAAATGGAGAAATCTGGAAACTGATGAAAGAACGAGATTATGCTCTACAAATTGCCCTAAGATCCAAATTAGAGCATGACAGACGTAGGTTTACCATGTTGAGAAATAAGGTGATGAAAGAAATCAGACAGGCAAAGGCAAAAAAATGTATTAACATAATTGGTGAAGCAAAGAGAAATTCTAAACTGACCTGGGAGAATCTAAAAAAGTTAACAGGGAAAGACCATAGTAACACTGCAAAAAGACTAGAAATCATGGTGAATAACAATCTAACACAGGATGCAGTCGGAATAGCAATAGCCTTCAATTCCTACTTTATTGACTCTGTCAGGGTACTGACACAGAACCCCTCCACTGGTTTCTTGGGCTCAGTGCTAGTGAATGACGCTCAACCTGTCTTCATCATAAGGGAGGTTTCTGAGTCAAAGGTGAACAAGGTGATTAGCTCACTAAAGAACTCTAAAGCCAAAGATGTGTTTGGGCTGAACTCTACCTTTCTTAAAAACTACAAAGAGTCACTCATTGGCCCCATTACTAAGGTCACCAACACATCTATTGGTCTCGGGGTGTTTCCAAGGGTATGGAAGTCAGCCATAATAACGGCCATCTTTAAATCAGGCGACCCTGCTGACGTGAGTAACTATAGGCCCATTAGTATACTACCTGTGGTGTCAACAACTGATTGCCCACCTCAACAACAGCACCTTCATATTACACTCCATGCAGTTTGGCTTCAGAGCGAAACACTCCACAGAAACGGCCAACTGCTTTCTTCTGGAAAATGTGAAGTCCAAGATGGACAAAGGGGGCGTTGTTGGGGCTGTGTTTCTGGACCTAAGGAAGTCTTTTGATACTGTTAACTATGAGATTCTCATCACACAATTGTCCAAGTTCAACTTTTCCCCTGATGCCTTGAGATGAATGAAGGCAGAACTCCTTCAAGGTATGATTGTGCCCCAAGGGTCAATACTGGGGCCCCTCCTGTTCAGCCTGTATATTAATGATCTGCCTTCTGTCTGTACTGGGTCTGAAGTTCAAATGTATGCAGATGATACAGTGATATATGTGCATGCAAAGAGCAAACAACAAGCTGCACAAGAACTCACTACTGTAATGGTCCAGGTTACAAAGTGGCTCAGTGACTCGTGTTTGCATCTCAATGTGAAAAAACTGTGGGCCTCACAAAGAGGGCAACAGATGTTACTGAGCCAGATGTCTATGTGTCAGGGGGTAAGCTCCAGGTGGTATCTGATTTTAAGTACCTTTGCATCATACTCTCTTTTAAAAAGCATGTGAAAAAGGTCATTCAGATAACCAAATTCAACCTAGCTCATTTCCGATTTATATGAAATTGTTTGATTACAGAGGAAGTTTGCCTGTACTTCAAATCTATGATACTCCCCCACTTAACATACTGCTTGACTAGTTGGGCCCAAGCTTTCTGTACAACATTAAGACCTATTCAGTCAGTCTATAAACAGGCTCTCAAAGTGCTAGATAGGAAGCCCAATAGCCATCATCACTGTTATATCCTCAGAAAGCATGAGCTCCTGAGTTGGGAAAATCTTGTGCAATACACCGACGCATGTCTTGTATTCAAGAACCTAAATGGCCTGGCTCCCCCTCCACTCAATATTTTTGTTAAACAGAAAACCCAAACATATGGCAGCAGATCCACAAGGTCTGCCATGAGAGGTGACTGTATAGATCCCTTAAGGAAAAGCACCTTTAGTAAATCCGTTTTCTCTGTGAGAGCTTCTCATGTCTGGAATACACTGCCATCAGACACACATAACTGCACCACATATCACACTTTCACAAAATGCTTGAAGACATGGCTAAAGGTCAATCAGATTTGTGAACATGGTCCCTAGCTGTGTGTTGCCGCTTTCCATGTTGTCTGTTGTCTGTAGCTTGTGAGGTGTTGGAAACACTTTGTTGCTTTTATTTATTTTGTCTTGCTGCTTTTTGTTCTATGTTGCTCTGTCTGTTTGCTACGTCTTGCTTGTCCTATGTTGCTCTGTCTGTATGCTATGTCTTGCTTGTCCTATGTCTCTATTGTCTATATTGTAATTGTTTTTAATAACCTGCCCAGGGACTGCGGTTGAAAATTAGCCGTCTGGCTAAAACCGGCACTTTTACTGAAACGTTGATTAATCTGCACTGACCCTGTAAAAATAAAATAAACTCAAACTCAAACTCAAACACTTTACATGTTGAGTTCATATTTTTGTTAGTACACATACAACTCATTTTAAAGCTTGATTTAATGTATTATGAATCATGCTACTACGTAGGGGAGTGAAAATGTAAGGGAGTTACCCCACATTTCTCTTTATCTCTCTTTTTAATGTAGGAGTCAAGTTTCACCCCTAAACCAAGAATCAGACAAGCAACAGATTTACGATTTTATTCACAATGCACTTTGTATTTAGCAGGTAAGAAAGTTCCACTGAAATTGAGTTCTTGTTATTTACTGATATTGAACAAAAGTGTGTGTTTATTTGTACTACTTTATTTGTCAATGTATGTACCTTTTTATTTGAAATCGTGTTGTTGTTTGATGGCCAAATTTATAAAACATTTCTCAAATTCCTTTTTTATCCAAATGTTATATTAGGCTAATATAACATTTGCTGTAATAACATTGTGGCTTTGGAAATGTTTGATCTGGCTGTGTTTCTATCAGTAGACGTTGTCTGTGGATACTGCACACGTATCAGAAATGATTTGATACTATTTGTAAATAAAAACCTTGATGTGGCTGTTTGAATGTTTGTTTACTAATCCATTTATGTTCTTGAATCCCATTCTGACCTCAGACTGCACCTGACGTCTTGTTTGACCTGTCTGCTTCCCTCACTGCTGATAGCCTGCTACTAACACCCAGCACACACAATCAATCTCTCAGCAACCCAATGTGGCCACACTACAGTACCCACAGATCACCACATCAGGGCAGGTGGCGCTAGAGATGGGGTGGCCTATACCAGTGGAGGGCTGCTGAGGGGAGGTTGGCTCATATAATGGCTGGAACGGAGCGAATGGAATGGTATCAAACTATGTGTTTGATATATTTGATAGTAGTCTACTCATTCCGCTCCAGCCATTACCACGAGTCCGTCCTCCCAAATTAAGGTGCCACCAACCTCTTGTGTCCTATACCGTGGAGATTTGCTTGATTGACCTTGTTATCCATGCAGGCACTCACAGCTCAGGTGTGAACTTAGACCACACATTTAAGCCTTAAGATCTTGCTCCAGCTAATGCAGGTGTCAAACTCATTCCATGGAGGGCCTAATGTCTGTGGGTTTTTGTGAGGGGAAGTTCCTTACTAATTAGTGACCTTAATTCATCAATCAAGTACACGAGAGGAGTGAAAACCCACAGACACTTGGCCCTCCGTGGAATGATTTTGACAAGTGCCCTAATGTCTCTTCCTGCCCTTCCTGGTTGGAACATGGAATCTCCTTTGTGTACCAGCATCACTCAGGAGATAGGCCAGACTGTCCCAGTCACTGATTCCTAAACGGTGGGTCAAGACCCAATTGGGCCATGGCCAGCTTGTCATGGGTCATGGCTGGATTTGGTCTGGATTGTAGGGTTTTCTACATTTGGTGGGTCACACCATAGATTTAGATCAACCTCGCATCATTGAATCTGTCCCATTACGACGTCTGTGAGTTCATGGACAGGGCCATTGAAGCATTCTCCATTTTGAAGCAGTCCATTTTCTTCTGCGAATTGGCAAACAAACTGAGTGTCCACACTGCCACCTGTACTGTGTTGTTAAAACAGATATAAAGCCAAGGTTGGAGATTTACTGTCACCTGCAGTTATGGAATATTTGCTCACAAGTATAATTCATTGGCTGATCCCACCTGATTACCCAGATGGAATCATGTGATCGTTCCTTAACCCATAGAAAGACCCACCCAGTTGACTACTTCAAAATGGTGAAAGTCTTCAATGGTGCAACCCATGCTAAATCGACCTTTAGGGCCCTAGTTATTCTCTATGGGTCACGCAAACACTTGGGCTATAAGTGGGTAACAATTAGGGTTGCAAAATTACAGGAACTTTCAATTAAATCCTTGGTTTTCCACAAATCCTGGTTGGATTTCCTGCTTATTCTGGGAAATCTCCAACCAGAATTTCAGGAAAACCAGGGAATTTATTGAAAGTTTCCAGAATTTTGCAACCCTAGTCACAATGGAATAAAAGGTTCTGGGGAATACCGTTCACTGTAATAAACACATTTACATTGTAAATGAGTATTGTCTCAGTTCACTTTTTATTGTTTCACAACAGTTGACTGGCACCCGTGTACCGTGGTTTTGTTTTTGCTACATATAGCACAGATGACCTATCCATCTTTACATTGCTGTAAAACAAAAATAAATAAATACTAAATCAAACACTATCCCAGAAAGTAGTGGTGTTGGGGTCTGGGGGACAGAAGTAGTGATGTTGGGGTCTGGGGGACAGAAGTAGTGGTGTTGGGGTCTGGGGGACAGAAGTAGTGGTGTTGGGGTCTGGGGGACAGAAGTAGTGGTGTTGGGGTCTGGGGGACAGAAGTAGTGGTGTTGGGGTCTGGGGGACAGAAGTAGTGGTGTTGGGGTCTGGGGGACAGAAGTAGTGGTGTTGGGGTCTGGGGGACAGAAGTAGTGGTGTTGGGGTCTGGGGGACAGAAGTAGTGGTGTTGGGGTCTGGGGGACAGAAGTAGTGGTGTTGGGGTCTGGGGGACAGAAGTAGTGGTGTTGGGGTCTGGGGGACAGAAGTAGTGATGTTGGGGTCTGGGGGACAGAAGTAGTGATGTTGGGGTCTGGGGGACAGAAGTAGTGATGTTGGGGTCTGGGCGACAGAAGTAGTGGTGTTGGGATCTGGGGGACAGAAGTAGTGGTGTTGGGGTCTGGGGGACAGAAGTAGTGATGTTGGGGTCTGGGGGACAGAAGTAGTGATGTTGGGGTCTGGGGGACAGAAGTAGTGGTGGACGTCCCAACTCCATTTTGGCAACTTTGCACTTCAAGAATACCCAGATAGGTCTACTGTGTTTTAGTGTCGTGTAGTGTACAGCAGCCCTGCCTGTAGGTTGGCTCGCTGCTGTGTGTCTGTCACATCAAATACTCAGAGAATAACTAGAAAAGACTAAGAGAACATTTTTTTGTACCTAGACTTTCCTATGTAAACAACATTTAGAGTAAAACTTCTGTAGTTTTGTTATCAGAGCCGGAAGTGATCAAAATATGGATTTGTAAAGCCTTCATCACAACCAGTGAGGATGATGCAGGACAGCCTGGCCACCACTGGAGGCTACTACAGATGCAGTTAGTATTGCCATCTAAAAGGTACAGCTCTTTAAAGCAGGTACAGCTGCTTAAATATTGATAAAGTGCAGCAGACAATCCTAATTCTGCATTTGCCATATTCAGTCTAATGAAATGTTAATCCAATGAAAAACAACTAATGCAAATATCTACGAGTCAATTCAGGCATAATGTATCATTACACATGTATCCTTAACATTGTTATTCATTTAATACATTTTAATATTTCAGCAATTACAATATTGAAAGATATATTAGTGCTCCATGTTTGTTGTCCTTTTCAATTCAATCACATTAAGAGGAATCTGATGCCTTTTCCTGGCTTAACTGATGATTCAACTTCAGAACCATCATTTCAGTTCTTATAATAGACAGGTCGTTTCAGACTTATCATAGGGTGATGTCCCAATAACCCCCCATAGCTTGCTTTCCTTTTAGGTCACAGATCTGACAGGATTGGATGGGCATCAGTATTATGAAGGACACCTATGCAGCCCTTTCATATATCCATGATGGTTATGGCTGAAAGAAAGCCATTACAGGCATCTGGGACACCTGTTTGTGCTTCAGTGAGCCTCATTCATTCAGGCTCTTAGAGGGTAATAGAGGTTCCTTCAGGACGGTGCAACATCATCAACAGTGCAGATAGAAATGGAATGTATAGAACTGACAGGATTCCCTGTTCCATACCACATAGAACCATGCCTGTTCTATATTAGACATTTCTATCCTAAATGTTTTGTGATGTCATCACTCTCCTGTCCTGAATAATCATAATGTTCCAATTGGAGGTTGATTCTATTGTGTCAACAGGGAACACTAACACTCTTTCTCAAATGCACCCAACACTAACACGAGTCTGGTCCATCTGTGTGTATGGAGGATTAACCCTCATCTCCACATGCAGTTCTACAGTAGCTCTTACAAAACAAAAGATGTAACAAACAAAAATAAACAATAAATTAAATCTGTGTTGTAAACAATATTCTAACAAGTATTCACAAAAAAATGAAGTATACGTTGTAATAAGCTGCCGTTGTAACTTCTTAAACCCACTGTAGCGTATTATAGAATTGGGTTTAACAGTTTACGTGTCTGTATGAGGGAGTTTATTAACAGTCTTGTGAAGGAAACGCCAGTGGTCATTGACAAGAGTCGTCGTCTTTTAGTGTTCACTGGTCAATTGTTGCCTTATTGGTCAGTTCTTCTGGGAACATTTCCCATAGATGGTTGATCATAACAAATTTAACATGAGAATGACATTTTTATGGTCTAAGGCTAAGCAGTAAGGACCAGTGTCATCTCCTTCATAGAGGCTACAGTATTAAAAGTGGCACTTTGATAATGCTGATATAGACATGCTAACCTGGAGCCAAGATGTTAGAGTAAAGCACAGCAGACAACTAGGGCTGCATCTTAACAGGTTAAAGTGGCTTCCTCAGCCACCGGGCATTCTGTCCTTCACACAGTGACCGGTTAGAACTGGACCGTTGCCCCAATGTTAGATCAGTTACAGATGGAGAGGAAGTCACTTCAGACTGATGAGTTGCAACCTGTTTGTGATGGAAGGTTCAGTGGCCCTGCTTGCTACCCTGAATAAAATACACATTTATTTCACAGTTCACTTCAAGGAAAAGAAGGAAGGAGAGGTGTTGTGACGAGAAGGAGGCTTTGAGTGAGTGAACTGTAGTATATAGGGTAGTAGTGGACACTTTGTAGTGTGGTAGCGTACAGAGCAGCCGCTAGCAGCAGCAGACAGTAGTGGATGAGTGGTGAACTCCTGAACTGCCGGTTTGTGCTGGCCAGTCTCTTAAACAGGATAGCAACAAGTCCTCCTCACAAAGAAAGAAAGAGAGGGAAAAAAAGTGAGGAATGAAATTAATCTAGGGAGGAGAGAAAGGCTTGTGTCCCATGTTGGAATGAGAGATGAAGAGGAGAGAGGAAGAAGGGAATGTTCTACGGTTGTTCCTCCTTCTTCAACGATATGCGTTTCTTCCTGGCAGCCAGCATCTCATAGAAGGGGTCCACGCTGACCGCAGAGCTGGAGAGAGGGATGGAAGAAACAGAAACAGAATAGAAGAATGTTAGTCTGATGCATTTCTAAATGTATCCATCCATACACCCTACTCTCCCTTCATGCCTGCCTGCCTCCCTACGTACTTGATGTGGTGGATCCATTCGTCTTTCTCCTCAGGTGTGGGGGCAGAGATGCGGTACACGTTGTGGTTCCCCTCCACCACTCTGCCGTCTGCCTCCGTCTTACAGGCCTTGATCAGCTGACCACGGTTGTTGGGGATGTACAGCTCAAAGCAGTTCTGGGAGGGAAGAGTGGGAGTCAGGAGAAATGGTGCAGTGATCATGTCCTATGTTGACATTCTAAATGTATTGATAACAAACTCACAGGTTTCCTGGGGTCTTCAACCTCCCGGATACTCAGGTTCTCTAGGGGAATGATACCTCTGGGCTCCTTATCCTGAACACACACATTATACACACTGTAGTACAGAACACTGATCCACGTTACAATGTTCTGTTACATAGCTCTTTACCCTCTCTGTAATGGATTACATTTCCATCACATTGCTCTACAGTGGCACTTTGGCAGCTATAATGTTGACTTACTGTAGTATACTCAAAGTAGTAAAGGCAGTTGTCTGTGAGAATGAACCATCTTCTTTTCCAGGTCTTCACCCGTCCTCCTGAAATACGAACAGACCAATAGAGGCATGAGACAGGGTGGTATCTGGAGGTCAGCAGAATACCAACTGGACTGGAGAAACTCATTCCACTTGACTGTTCCACATACTGAAGTAAATACTCCATTACTACACATCACCTTCAGGATATTACAGTTATTCAGACAGCTTGTATAGCCTTACATGTCCAATGTTACTGTGCCTTTGTATGTCAATTCATCTCACATGGTAAT
Source organism: Oncorhynchus kisutch (assembly GCF_002021735.2). Taxonomy (NCBI): domain Eukaryota; kingdom Metazoa; phylum Chordata; class Actinopteri; order Salmoniformes; family Salmonidae; genus Oncorhynchus; species Oncorhynchus kisutch. The sequence goes on along the minus strand of NC_034175.2, from coordinate 4,504,176 downwards.
ATGTGACATCTGATGTCTGTCAAAAGGCATATGTGGACAATAACTTTTCTTCTATATGCCTGTTGGCCATTTAGGTTCCATAAGAATGATAGTGTTTCTCATGGACCCATTCTCCCAGTACATACCTCCTGAGAAACAAGCGGCAGCAGCAGAGTGTGGAAATCACAGGGAGAAGCAGAGACAACAGGGACCAGAGGTTTTGGGGTCGGGAGGGAGAGAAGGGCCGGGAGGGAGAAGACGGCAGAGATATTAGTGACAAACAGATCACAGACCCCACCATGCGAGAGGAGACGGTTCAGACTGCCATGATGCAAGAGAGTGAGGTACTGAGGGAAGCTCCGTGTAGAAGTCGCTCATAGACACATATCTAGGATCAGTTTACTGTGGCCCAATCCTATTCTTAACATAGCGGAGAAAACACAAACTGATTTTATGAGAATCCAAGGGCAGCTCCCTCAGTGTGGACAGTTCTGTCTATTTACCCATCATGCAATGGCAGTCTTAAGATCATAATACATGGACGATGTTTTAGGCAACATTGCTGGACAACAAGTCTGGCAATATTGCCTCAGAACATTGGCGGTGTATCATTATCTTTAGTGTAAACTTGAGAGAGAAGGAAGCAGGCACATAACAGCACAAAGCCTTAGGAGAGAGAGCACACAAGTTTACGCTCACTATCCAAAAACCCTGGGGCTAATCAGGACCGTTACAGACATTACAGAATGTTAATATATTTTTAAGCCATCCAAATAATCCATATTTGGTTTTGAAACCACCTTGAGGTGATCAGCAGAGAGAAGCCGCAGTACCCCCTCCCGCCACCCGGCATCGCCACGGCCAGCTCACCTAGTTTGAGGAGCCAGCCCTCTCTGTCGGGGTTGAAGAAGGTGTGTGTCAGGTCGTTCCCATCATCCTCAGGGATCTTGAAGGGCTCGTTCTTGATGCTGTCATAAAGATTCTGTGGTAGACAGAGACAAGAGACATTCAGAGGGGTTGGGTTAAATGCGAAAGACCATTGAGGAGAGACTAACAGCAGGGAGATTCACTATAACACACTGATATTTTATCTGAACGAGAGACATTCCACTGACATTCCACTGAACCCCTCCAAACTGATGAAAAAAGATGAACAATCACTCAGTCAAGAGCCAACGACACCTCACTTCCACAGAAACTCCCCTAGCCCCTCCCCATAGCTCCTATGTTCCCCTCCCTCACTCTGAGCAGGTCCTCTGGCAGGTCTCCACCCTCATTGATGCCTCTGTTCATGGAGATGAAGCGGTCCAATCCAGGCTTGTCTCTCACGTTGGGGTTGTGGAGGCTGGTGTTCAGCATGATGATAGCAAACGACAGCACATAGCACGTATCTGAGGAGAGAGCGGAACCATAGGATGAGAAGTGGCTAGTAGACCTCTGTGTTGTAACAACGGTAAGTGTGTGTACCAGTGCTCTGGAAGACCCCAGGGTTGCAGTGACAGTATCTCTGGGCAAAGGCCTCCATCATCCTGTCAATCTTCTGAGCCTCGCCAGGCAGACGGAAACTCCACAGGAACTGCCTGCAGGTTTCACACAAAGGTCAGAGGTCAAAAGGTCAGTGAGAGCACTGGCTGTCATGGTAACAAAGATGCTGATGTAGTGTTTTTATCCTCTACAATTTGAAATTGATGTACTGTTTTTTATTAAATGTCAGAGCTTATCATAGAGGACACCCCAGCTTACCTGAGAGCCTGGACCAGGTTGAGATCAGTGAACTCGTGAAGGTCAACAAACGCCTGCAGGACCTTGAGATTAAAGTCCTCCCTACAGGAGAGAAGAGGAACGTAGACTTCTGATGCTGTTCAGCCCAACAATAACAAAGACAATAGCAAGGTAGAGAGAGGGAATGGTTACCTCTCTCCCAGGTAGTCTCCTATAGCAGTCTTGTTGAGTCCCTCTCCTTTGTACAGGAACTGGGCAACATCCTCTTGAGTGTGTCTGAGCAACTCATTCTCCACCAGGAACACAATACCCTACACAGACAGACAGAAACTACAATCAAAAGAGAGTAAACACTTCAAGAGATTGATGAGAAGACAGACAGGAGAGGGGTTGTGGTGAAAGAGAGGAGTTGTGGTGGGAGGGGGTTGTAGAGTAAAGCTGATCAGATTTATGTATCCATTCCATGTCCCCTTTTCACCTTTTTGGGGTCCATGTTAAACTTCTTCCTTCCCATGGCCACATGCCTGTTCTTCTGTAGAGTTTTACTGCAGGGAGGAAAGACAAGGAGTGGATCTCATTCAACACAATACCTCTTCATCAATTATACATACAGTTAGAGGGTAATGGAGAGGACAGAGTGGGGAAGTCACACTAAAATAGCTCTTAGAAATGCTACATTGACTGAAAACACAATCTCATTTGCAGCTATGACCTGGGGAAGTTGCCAGGGAGAGGAGAATAGTCGAAGAAGCCAATTGGAAGCTATAATTTTTTACATAAACTTAAAAGTGAAGTTGCCATAGATGCAATATTGAGTAAATGCAGAGGTTACTTGAATGCATAGGAAGTTATTTGGGGAAACACGGCTGTCACATGGACTCTCTCTAATCATCCCATTATAATTCAACTTCAGATACACCAGGGGGGAGGGACTGTGCTACACACTGAATAATGGAACTGAAATATTCAGGGGACCATCTGTGTTTTTCTCACCTGCCCTCTGTGCTGGTCTCCAGTCCTTCCACCTCTATGATGGCCTCTCTGAGCTCGTCTCTGAGCCTCTGGATCTCCTGCAGCAGAGCTCCCTTCCTCCGACGGATGTCCTCCAGCTCAGAGCGCTCCTCTGGACTCAGGTCTACCGGGACTGTAGGGAAGGAGGGAGAAGAGGGGTGAGAGAATAAAAAGATGGATGGGGATAGAAAAACAGGGAGCATGGAAATGGGAGAGAATGGGAAAATGGTGGGGACAGAGAGAACTAAGTTAAAATTGACCTGAAATAGGACAGTATTCAAAGTCTGTTTGCTACTGTGCATTTCTTACTGAAAACAATAAGACGTTTGAGTAAAAGCCGTGTTTTACAAAACACAAAACTAGTCATATCCAATCCCCTTTTCCAAACAGTTATTCAATTTCCCCTCTCTATTCTTGCTAGTTTCTCCACTCACTGACCTGTACCTAATTCCTCCATTTTGGTTGTCTAGTCAAATGGAAATGTGTGGAAAATCAGGCGGTTGATGAAGGGCATCTCATTGCAGCCTTGATATACTGGAGCACTCAACCTTACAGCCTATTCATCGATAAAGAACAGTTCACAGAGCTCAGAAAACCAACTAGTATTGCACAGAAGTAGCCTATCGACACAGAACAGAAGTACTGTAGATAAGAGGAAAAACAAAGTTTAAAATCAAATAAGTCAAAACACTGGCTGCAGGGCTTTCACTCTGAAACATTCCATGGAATCCTGACAATCTCTAATGTGACAGCGGGAGTGGTTAGACATGACAAATACTAGTTGGGGACAGAGATAAGATCTACATTAAAAAAAATTTTTTTTACACGTCCTCCCTTTCGGCATATGTGAACTATGAAGGACAATTTGCACAAAAAAAAGTATTAATTCCAAATGACACTTCTCTCTAGCTACTGTCAATCCCCAGATGTGTTCAACTAAAGTAACTAAATGGATTAGGCCTGTTATCAGTGCTGCACTGATTTTTGTAGCTTCTTCGCTCAGAGGATAGATTGTTTTTCTAACACACCTGTTTAGACTAATTATCAAGCCACTATCTAATTAGTTGTATCAGGTCAGATGTGTTAGTGCTGGAACAACGATGTGCAGTCCTCTGGGTCCCCAGCCTGGACTGGAGTTTAAAAAAATAGAGGCGACAGTATCTCTGCAAACCACAGTACTACCTCGGTAGAGTGACCAGCCACTATTGTGCCACGATGGGGTTCATGTGTTTGGGATGCTAAATGACATCTGTAAATCAACAACAACCCCGCCCCTCAGAATGAGGTGAATAACTAACGAGCTAGCTAAGTTATTCAATGTTTTGATTCTTGAAGGACAGTGGGTAAGTTTAACGTGAAATGGTAACCAATACTGTAATGAATAATGTTAGCTAGCTATTTGGATGAGTGGTCAAACTACAATAAGTAGTTAGCTACAACTAGTTACCCAGTAAGCCTAAAGAGTTCGCTAGCTTGCTAACTAGCGAGTTAACGTTAGCCAGTACTGTATTATTAGCTTACGTCGACTGCGGTTATATGGGACTCTCATATGAGAAACATGCAGTACATTATAATGCATACAACGTTAATATTGTTTAGTGATAACTGTGCTCTAATTGTGTAGTGAAATGCCTGCTGTTACAACTACCTGGCTAGCTGAGTGTTATTATAAGCGAAGCGTTAGCGTAGTGATACTTACTGTAGTCCAGGTCATCCATTTTTGGCGCTTTGCTTTTAGGCATAAATATTTCAGAGTCGACTGTCATTCAATAAATGAAAAAGTAATGGATATATATGAAAATATATCCTCCAAATAAAAAGGAAATAAATAAATAACCAGCCTTGCGTACCGAAACCTGGGGCACAGACAAAGGAGGTGGTGGTACAGGAAGTGACGCTAACGTTTTGTTTTAAATAAACACGTCCTCCCTTTCGGCCATTTTTGTAAGGAACTTCTGAACCCAGAAAGAAGCCACACAACCAAAGACAGTGATAACAAGCCACTTTCATATGTGACACAAACATCTGAGGTTGTTTTGGCCAATATCGTAGAACTTGGTTTATTTCCCAATAACTGCCTGGAAAATGACCATTTTATTGGTCACATACACATTTGTAGCAGATTTTATTGCGGGTGTAGCGAAATGCTTGTGTCCCTAGCTCCAACAGTGCAGTTGTATCTAACAATTCACAACAATACACACATCTTAAAGTAAAATAATGAAATTAAGAAATAAATATTTGATCGAGCAATGTCTGAGTGGCATTGACTAAAATATAGTAGAATAGAATACAGTATATACATATGAGATTAGTATATTAAGTACCTTACTGTGATTATTTTTGTTCATTTTAATTGAAAACAAACTAAAAACTTTTTTAGCAAAGAGTAATTTCAAAAACACAAATTTTGCTTGGACTGTCTGGGAGTGGTCTGAAAAAAAATAACTTGCTGTTATTGGCAAAATAGTTTAACTCTCTTGTTAAGATTGAATCCTTCTACATCGGCTCTGACACTCGTCGGATGTGGCAGGACTTGAAAACTATTACAGACTACAAAGGTAAACCCAGACGCGAGCTGCCCAGTGACGCAAGACTACCAGACGAGCTAAATGCCTTTTATGCTTGCTTCGAGGCAAGCAACACTGAAGCAAGCACGAGAGCACCAGCTGTTCTGGACTACTGTATGATAACGCTCTCGATAGCCGATGTGAGCAAGACCTTTAAACAGTTCAACATTCACAAAGCCACGGGGCCAGACGGATTACTAGGACGTGTACTCAAAGCATGCGCAGACCAACTGGCAAGTGTCTTCACTGACATTTTCAACCTCTCCCTGACCGAGTCTGTAATACCTACATGTTTCAAGCAGACCACCAAAGTCCCTGTGCCCAGGAACCGAAGGTAACCTGCCTAAATTATTACCACCCCGTAGCACCCACATTTGTAGCCATGAAGTGCTTTTAAAGGCTGGTCATAGCGCACATCAACAGCATCCTCCCGGATACCCAAGACCTCCTCCAATTCGCATACCGTTCCAATTGCACTCCACACTGCCCTTTCCCACCTGGACAAAAGGAACATCTATTTGAGAATGCTGTTCATTGACTACAGTGTTCAACACCATAGTGCCCACTAAGCTAAGGACCCTGGGACTAAACATCTCCCTCTGCCACATTGATCCTCAACACTGGGGCCCCTCAGGGGTGTGTACTTAGTCCCCTCCGGGACTCCCTGTTCACCCACGACTGCGTGGCCAAGCACGACTCCAACACCATTAAGTTTGCTGACGACACAACAGTGGTAGGCCTGATCACCGACAACGATGAGACAGCCCATAAGGAAATCAGAGACCTGGCAGTGTGGTGCCAGGACAACAGCCTCTCCCTCAATGTGAGCAAGACAAAGGAGCTGATCGTGGACTACAGGAAAAGGCGGGCCAAATAGGCCCCCATTAACATCGACGGGGTTGTAGTGGAGCGGGTCGAGAGTTTCAAGTTCCTTGGTGTCCACATCACCAACAAACTATCCAAGACAGTTGTGAAGAGGGCACGACAACACCTTTTCCCCCTCACGAGACTGAAAAGATTTGGCATGGGTCTCCAGATCCTCAAAGTTCTGACCCCCTCCAATTGGTTTGTACACTGTTGCTTTTCGCTGTTTATTATCAATGCATAGTCACTTCACCCCTCCCTACATGTACAAAATACCTCAACTAACCTGTACCCCCACACATACACTCGGTACCAGGACCACCTGTATATAGCCTTGTTGTTATTTTGTGTTATTTTTTACTTTAGTTTATTTGGTAAATATTTTCTTAATTCTTTCTTGAACTCTCATCTTATCTACCAACATAGACAGGGCTCTAACTCCTCTAGCTCCACAATGAAATAGGGTGCAGGCCAGGCAGCAGGCTGTTAGCCAGCTAGCTAGCTTAGTGGAGTCTGCCACTAGCACAGTCAGTGTAGTCAGCTCAGCTATCCCCATTGAGACCATGTCTGTGCCTCGACCTAGGTTGGGCAAAACTAAACATGGCGGTGTTCGCCTTAGCAATCTCACTAGGATAAAGACCTCCTCCATTCCTGCCATTATTGAAAGAAAGCTTCTAGTCATGAAATCAGTTAACCACCTAACTGAGGAACTCAATTTAACCTTGCAGTTGCACCCCAAAAAACATTTGTCATAAGAAACTAGCTGCCTGGTATATAGAAAATACCTGAGCTCTGAAGCAAGCTTCCAGAAAATTGGAACGGAAATGGTGCCACGCCAAACTGGATGTCTTCCGACTAGCTTGGAAAGACAGTACCGTGCAGTATCGAAGAGCCCTCACTGCTGCTCGATCATCATATTTTTCCAACTTAATTGAGGAAAATAAGAACAATCCGAAATTTCTCTTTGATACTGTCGCAAAGCTAACTAAAAAGCAGCATTCCCCAAGTGAGGATGGCTTTCACTTCAGCAGTAATCAATTCATGAAGTTCTTTGAGGAAAAGTTCATGATCATTAGAAAGCTAATTACGGACTCATCTTTAAATCTGTCTGGTTTTAGACCCCATCATAGCACTGAGACTGCACTTGTGAAGGTGGTAAATGACCTTTTAATGGCGTCATACCGAGGCTCTGCATCTGTCCTCGTGCTCCTAGACATTAGTGCTGCTTTTGATACCATCGATCAGCACATTCTTTTGGAGAGATTGGAAACCCAAATTGGTCTACACGGACAAGTTCTGGCCTGGTTTAGATCTTATCTGTCGGTTAGATATCAGTTTGTCTCTGTGAATGGTTTGTCCTCTGACAAACCAACTATAAATTTCAGTGTTCCTCAAGGTTCTGTTTTAGGACCACTATTGTTTTCACTATATATTTTACCTCTTGGGAATGTCATTCGAAAACACAATGTTAACTTTCACTGCTATGCGGATGACACAGCTGTACATTTCAACGAAACATGGTGAAGCCCCAAAATTGCCCTCGCTAGAAACCTGTGTTTCAGACTCGGACAAAACGGAGATGCTTGTTCTAGGTCCCAAGAAACAAAGAGAGCTTCTGTTGAATTAATCTTGATGGTTGTACAGTTGTCTCAAATAAAACTGTGAAAGACCTCAGCGTTACTATGGACCCTAATCTCTCTTTTGACGAACATATCAAGACTGTTTCAAGGACAGCTTTTTCCCGTCTACGTAACATTGCAAAAATCTGAAACTTTCTGTCCAAAAATTATGCAGAAAAATGTATCCATGCTTTTGTTACTTCTAGGTTAGACTACTGCAATGCTCTACTTTCCGGCTACCCGGATAAAGCACTAAATAAACTTCAGTTAGTGTTAAATATGGCTGCTAGAATCCTAACTACAACCAAAAAATGTGATTATTACTCCAGTGCTAGCCTCCCTACACTGGCTTCCTGTTAAGGCAAGGGCTGATTTCAAGGTTTTACTGCTAACATACAAAGCATTACATGAGCTTGCTCCTATCTTTCTGGTTTGGTTCTGCCGTACATACCTACACGTACGCTACGGTCACAAGACGCAGGCCTCCTAATTGTCTTTAGAATTTCTGAGCAAACAGCTGGAGGCAGGGCTTTCTCCTATAGAGCTCCATTTTATGGAATGGAATGCCTACCCATGTGAGAGACGCAGACTCGGTCTCAACTTTAAGTCTTTACTAAAGACTCATCTCTTCAGTGGGTCATATGAATGAGTGTAGTCTGGCCCAGGAGTGTGAAGGTGAACGGAAAGGCTCTGGAGCAACGAACCGCCCTTGCTGTCTCTGCCTGGCCGGTTCCCCTCTCTCCACTGGGATTCTCTGCCTCTAACCCTATTACAGGGGCTGAGTCACTGACTTACTGGTGCTCTTTCATGCCGTCCCAAGAAGGGTGCGTCACTTGAGTGAGTTGAGTCACTGACGTGATCTTCCTGTCTGGGTTGGCTCCCCGGTGGAGATCTTTGTGGGCTATACTCGGCCTTGTCTCAGGATGGTAAGTTGGTGGTTGACGATATCCCTCTAGTGGTGTGGGGGCTGTGCTTTGGCAAATTGGGTGGGGTTATATCCTTCCTGTTTGGCCCTGTCCGGGGGTATCATCGGATGGGGCCACAGTGTCTCCTGACCCCTCCTGTCTCAGCCTTCAATATTTATGCTGCAGTAGTTTGTGTCGGGGGCTAGGGTTAGTTTGTTATATCTGGAGTACTTCTCCTGTCTTATCCGGTGTCCTGTGTGAATTTAAGTATGCTCTCTCTCGGAGGACCTGAGCCGTAGGACCATGCCTCAGGACTACCTGGCATGATAACTCCTTGCTGTCCCCAATCCAGCTGGCCGTGCTGCTACTCCAGTTTCAACTGTTCTGCCTGCGGCTATGGAACCTTGACTTGTTCACCGGACGTGCTACCTGTCCCAGACCTGCTGTTTTCAACTCTCTAGAGACCGCAGGCACGGTAGAGATACTCTTAATGATTGGCTATGAAAAGCCAACTGACATTTACTCCTGAGGTGCTGACTTGTTGCACCCTCGACAACTACTGTGATTATTATTATTTGACCATGCTGGTCATTTATGAACATTTTAAGATCTTGGCCATGTTCTGTTATAATCTCCAACCAGCACAGCCAGAAGAGGACTGGCCACCCCTCATAGCCTGGTTCCTCTTTAGGTTTCTTCCTAGATTTTGGCCTTTCTAGGGAGTTTTGCCTAGCCAGCGTGCTTCTACACCTGCATTGCTTGCTGTTTGGGGTTTTAGGCTGGGTTTCTGTACAGCAGTTTGAGATATCACCTGATGTAAGAAGGGCTATATAAATCAATTTGATTTGACTGTTGGTGAAGAGCTTGTAAGTAAGAATTTCACAGTAAGGTTTACAATTGTTGTATTCGGTGCATGTGATTTTTTTTTTTGTTGATTTTGATTTGTCTATTAACTAATTTACCACATGGTGACTTCACCATGGAAAGGCCAAAGCTCCATTCCACCAAAACAGGCAGAATTTTTGTTGCAGTATTTTCAAACAGCTCTTTCACTAAAAGGGCATTATCCACATTTTGACAGTATTATTCCAACTTCAGTGTGGAAATATATGTAAAACACCAACAACAAAAAAGTTGACTGCACTAGGCCTTTAATAATTAGGTGAGGGACAATGTTCAGCACACACTTCCTTATCATCACTGAGAAAAGGTCAGATGTGACCTCTCACAGGGCAGACCTGGAGATCACATGGGCAGCTACATGATTATGTAATGTACTCTGGAGTGTCAAGTAACTCCAAATTCTAATACAATTTGGACCTAGGGAAAACATATGCCAATATAGTTTTTTGCCTGACAAATGTCCAACACAAAAGGATAGACATTGGTTTTTATAAAGGCCCACACCATGGATGAGTGTCAAGGAAGGGAAAATGCATCCTTTCTCCTGGTGATCCAGTAATGATCGTATTGTGAGAAGGCAAGGTTCCCTCCCTGTCACGTGTTTGCAATCCAACCTTGTCAATTCAGTGATTACCTAAGGAAGGTAGCATTTCAATGTATTTGATCAGGCTCTCTGAGATACAACAAAGACAGACATGAGTTTCAGGCTGGTTCAGAGATCAGATATCAAAAGGAAGGAGAGCCTACTTCAAAGAACAGAGGAAGGAGGGAGGCCATGGGAAGAGGAGCCAGGGGGTGGCAATAACAAGACACTGTGGCAGGGGTAGATTAGTCAAAGGAGAGGGAGAGAGGGGGATGGAGGAAAAGGTTCTGAGGCATCAGCTTCCTTGTTTATCAGCGGACTGAGACTTATTAAATCAGCGGACAGGCACCAGGGCTAGACTTCGTTATTAAGTCACGTTTCAAACAATGGTCTTCCAGATAAATATGCTAAGAATGTTGTCGGTAGGGTGATTTTTTCCTCCGCTAAAGCAAATCAATGCCACGTGTACTAAACAGGTACGCAGTCTTTCCATAAACAACAAAAACATGTTGGGTACTCCTGAGGGGGGGTGGGGGGTGGGGGGGTTGATGCAAGGAAAATAACATTTTGTAGAGAGGTAGACAAGCTTACAAGATACATTTATTATTTTAAGGAAAAAACATTTAAAAAACAATATAACTATGAACTGTACATTATATGTATATATTTTCATTTTAGTAATAATTACAAGTTTATTACAGGCCAATCCATCTATAGACTATCCATCTTACTGGCATTAGCAAGGGGTCACACCTCGGGTTGCAAAATTCAGTTAACCAGGGAATTTATTGAAAGTTTTCCCGAATTCCCGGTTGTAGGACCCTGGTCACAGACACTGAGCAGTACATCAGGTTTAAATTGTCACAGCGAGTCTCTTAAAATTGAGAGTGAATATTTTGTCATAATGCATAAGACACCAGCCCGAGAACCATCATCCAGTCTTGTGAAATGTTTTATCCTCAGGCCATAGAAGGAAGCTTGGTGTATATCCTGTCAATTTACTTTGCATGACCAGGGATGGACAGCTTTGGTCTAGGGACCAAGGCCACGTTTGAAATGAAATATTTTTCTTAAAGTAATCACTGATAAACTAACTGATTAGCGACACTGCATCAGCAAGGATTATATCACATAGCCTTCACCTATCAAGTCTTGTGATATCAGGGATTACTCAGAGGAAGGAGTAAAGGTTAAATAAAAAAATGAAGGGAGGAAGGGCTGCATCTGAAAGTATTTGAACAGGGCCTAAAATTAGCAGGCAAGAGAACAGAGGCCTTGAATTACTCAGACATGACTAATCCATATCAAGCAGTGGGGGTACTGTGGACCAAACAGCCCCGAGCAGTCAAACATGGCATAACTGATTGATACATGCTCATGAGATTAAATTCCTGACATATTCAATTTGTTCCAGTCACAATTACATAAGAATCATATGTTTTTAAGGTTAACTAAAACACCCGTTCAACATAGACATACTAAGTACAGCTGAAGCTGGAAGTTTACATACACCTTATACATCGAAACTCCGTTTTTCACAATTCCTGACATTTAATCCTAGTAAAAATTCCCTGTTTTAGGTCAGATGGGATCACCACTTTATTTTAAGAATGTGAAATGTCAGAAGAATAGTAGAAAAAAATATTTATTTCAGCTTTTATTTCTTTCATCACATTCCCAGTGGGTCAGAAGTTTACATACACTTAATTAGTATTTGGTAGCATTGCCTTTAAATTGTTTAACTTGGGTCAAACGTTTTGGGTAGTCCTCCACAAGCTTCCCACAATAAGTGGGAAGAGCTGGTGTAACTGAGTCAGGTTTGTAGGCCTCCTTGCTCACACACGCTTCTTCAGTTCTGCCCACACATTTTCTATGGGATTGAGGCTTTGTGATGGCCACTTCAAAACCTTGACTTTGTTGTCCTTAAGACATTTTGCTACAACTTTGGAAGTATGCTTGGGGTCATTGTCCATTTGGAAGACCCATTTGCGACCAAGCTTTAACTTCCTGACTGAAGTCTTGAGATGATGCTTCAATATATCCACAATTTTCCATCCTCATGATCAAATCAAATGTATTTATATAGACCCTCTTACATCAGCTGATATATCAAAGTGCTGTACAGAAACCCAGCCTAAAACCCCAAACAGCAAGCAAATGCAGGTGTAGAAGCACGGTGGCTTAGAAAAACTCCCTAGAAAGGCCAAAACCTAGAGAGGAACCAGGCTATGAGGGGTGGCCAGTCCTCTTCTGGCTGTGCTGGTTGGAGATTATAACAGAACATGGCCAAGAAGTTCAAATTCAAGTTCATCAATGACCAGCATGGTCAAATAATAATAATCACAGTAGTTGTCGAGGGTGCAACAAGTCAGCACCTCAGGAGTAAATGTCAGTTGGCTTTTCATAGCCAATCTTTGAGAGTATCTCTACCGCTCCTGCTGTCTTTAGAGAGTTGAAAACAGCAGGTGAAGCATGATGCCATCTATTTTGTGAAGTTTACCAGTCCCTCCTGCAGCAAAGCACCCCCACAACATTATGCTGCCACCCCATGCTTCACGGTTGGGATGGTGTCCTTCGGCTTGCAAGCCTCCCCCCTTTTCCTCCAAACATAACGATGGTCATTATGGCCAAACAGTTCTATTTTTGTTTCATCAGACCAGAGGACATGTCTCCAAAAAGTACCATCTTTGTCCCCATGTGCAGTTGCAAACTGTAGTCTGGCTTTTTCATGGCGGTTTTGGAGCAGTGGCTTATTCCTTTCTGAGCGGCCATTCAAGTTATATCGATACAGGACTTGTTTTACTGTGGATATAGATACTTTTGTACCCGTTTCCTCCAGCATCTACACAAGGTCCTTTGCTGCTGTTCTGGGATTGATTTGCACTTTTCGCACCTTCCTGAGCGGTATGACGGTTACGTGGTCCAATGGTGTTTATACTTGCATACTATTGTTTGTACAGATGAACGTGGTACCTTCAGGCATTTGGAAATTGCTCCCAATGATGAACCAGACTTGTGGAGGTCTATAATTTTTTTTCTGAGGTCTTGGCTGATTTATTTTGATTTTCCCATGCTGTCAAGCAAAGAGGCACTGAGTTTGAAGGTAGGCCTTGAAATACATCCACAGGTACACCTCCAATTGACGTAAATTAGCCTAACAGAAGCTTCGAAAGCCATGACATCATTTTCTGGAATTTTCCAAGCTGTTTAAAAGGCACAGTCAACTTAGTTTTTTGTAAACTTCTGACCCACTGGAATTGTGATACAGTGAATTATAAGTGACATCTGTCTGTAAACAATTGTTGGAAAAATTACTTGTGTCATGCACAAAGTAGATGTCCTAACTGACTTGCCAAAACTATAGTTTGTTAACAAGAAATTTGTGGAGTGGTTGAAAAACTAGTTTTAATGGCTCCAACCTAAGTGTATGTAAACTTCCGACTTCAACTGTATAGGCTACATACCATTGAGAAATCCATTTCTGAAATGTAGGCTATGACTTGATTTGGGAGGCACAGTCTTGTCTGTGACTAGCTAAATCTTCAAGATGGTAATCAATCATTTACTGAGTTTATGTTGTCTGTTTAAGTTTGTAACTGTCTCCTATGGAAACGATCTGCTTGTCATGTGGTAAATAACACCAGCAAGACAAGTACATCTTGTTCCTTTCAACAGCAACCTTTATCTAAGAGATAGAATACAATCGAGTGTTGATTTTCTGCAGCTGCATAACACTTCAGAATCTACTCACAATTATATCAATTAAAACGGACTACAACAGAGGTATGTAAAAAGGCAGTTTACACATGTGGAACTAGTGACTATTTGCTGAAAACAACCAGCATTCTGGTTCTTTGTGAGACTCTGAGGATTCCGTGACAACATACATGACACTTGATCAAGCAACAGTCTCATGTTCACTCTGTGGCAACTTCATAATCTAGCATCATCATCATGCACCCTTTTTGCGAAGAAAAACAGGCAAATGCACTATACACCATGATGACTAATGTTCAACAGTCCCATCTATCCTATTGTGGAATACCCGTGTAAAAGGACTCAATGAGCTTTATATTTATTTCAGTGTCGATCTAACTTTACTGGTTTATTCTAGGAGTAATCGTCTCCATGGGATTGCTAATTAACTTCCTTTGTTCACAGATATTACATACACACCAATACAAACTTAACACCACAGTATGCTCATCAGCTTTGCTTTGTTTTTCCTGTAGTGGACGGTCCCTTCTGATATACCTGGATGGCAGAGGAGGCTGGTGGGAGAAGCTATATGAGGACAGGCTCATTGTCATGGCTGGAATGGAATAAATAGAACAGAGTCAAACATGTGGTTTTGTATGGGTTTGATACCATTCCATTTCAGTCTTTACAATGAGCCCGTCCTCCTATAGCTCCTCCCACCAGCCTCTGGTGAATGGAGATTTGCGTTGTCGCAGGTTTAGGCTTCTTATATAAGACTGAAAGGGCAAAGTCACAGGAGTTGTACTTTAAGGCATTACAGGGAAGGACAGCGGTTCCAATACGGAAGGGGATCTGCATGAGGGTGTGGCTCCCTCTGAAGAAGTTCTAGAACTGTTCTAGGACAGTTTTGATAGAGAACAAAGAAATCTGAACTCTGTAAGGCAAGGTCAGGAAATGTGCATCTCTGCATGCCATTTGTGCATACTAGAATGTATACACTACACACATGCACCGAATACACACTCCCCCATACACATTCAACTTGTTTCCCCCCTATTTTGTTCCCATGGCTATGCAGGTACAGGCTTCTCAGGATAAACGGAGTGTAATCCAACAGCTGTGCAACAAAGCTCGTTTTCATCCGTTTTTAAAATCCTCTATTAATCCCTCAGCTTGCGTCCTGCACCGCCGCTCTGCTCAGCAGGTGATCCCTTCCATTAAACACCAGAAATTATTCGCTCTATTTTCAGTCTGAGGCTTTTTTTCTCCCCTTTCTCTGTGAACGTAGATGGGAACAGAGATTATATAGTTGGAGAGAGCGTCGTATCAGCTGATCTGGTCAGCCAATCCCTTGTCAGAATCGGGTGATCTTCACTCCAGAGTCACCGACAATGAGCCGGGACATAGAGGGATGGACCTGAGGGAGACAAACCGATAGAGTGATTAGTATAATACTTTAGAGAAGGGAACTAAAGATAGGTATTAGAAGTGTATAATGTGGTTATTAATATACCAGAGAAAAGTCTAACAGCTTTTGTTGCACTGAAGTGATAGGCCATCATCAAGGGTTTAATATAATACAGGCAGAATACAGAGGGTAACATCGTACCAAAGACAATACACCAGTTCAGTACTATAGATGTGGAGTGGATTTACATGCACTTACGAGCTGGGATTGTTAGTGAAAATATTTAATTTGAAAAAAGCTTTCAAAATCAGTTTTAAAATCTTAGCAACTGCCCACTCCACTTTCTCACGCCATCGCTCTCTCTACCTGTGCCTGCAGCGGGCCGTATGGCACCAGTTCCCCGTCCACAGTGAGTGTTCCTCGTGGGGAGAGGGGCTGCAGCCTGAAGGCCCTGGCTGGGACGTGGCTTACATAGGGGGAGCTGAGAGACAGGTGTGCCCCCCTCTCCATGGCCAGGAACAGACGGAGCAGGGTGGCTCTGGAGATCCCTGCCCGCACAAATGTCAGGTGGATCAGCCCATCGTCAAACCTGGCTTGGGGGGCGGCGTGGAGGTCTGCCCCGAGATGGGACTGGTAGATGGCCAGTACAAGCACAAAGTCCCCCTCGATGGTCACCCAGTCCCGGGTCGGCAGGGCCTGGTCCAAGGGGGGCAGGAGGTCATCCCTGGGGGGGTTGAAAGGGAGTGAGACGGTGGGGCGGTTCTTGAGGGGTCCAGCAGGCTCTGCAATGTCAAAGGTAAAGGAGGGGGACTGGAGAGACGGGGAAGGGGAGGTGGAGTTGGGGGTGTTGGGGCGCGGAACGAGGTAGGAAGAGGAGTGAGGGGAGGCACAGGACGGGGAGGAAGGGGGCGTGGGAGACAAGGAGAGGGACAGGGAGGGGAGTTTAGGGGGTAGGGAGTTTGAGTGGGGGTGGTGGAGGAGAGATAGGGGTCTGGGGCGGGATGTGTTCTGGTCCAGAGATTTGGGCTTGAAGGAGAAAGGAGAGTGTCTGAAGGGAGAGGATATGGTGAGGGCTCTCTCCCGGGCGATGTCCAGTGGGTAAGCTTCTTTCTGGAAGTATGTTCCGTTCAGATCCATCTCTTCTGCCCTGTACGAGGCTCCAGACACGGGGTCAGCCTCCTGGCTGAGGGGCTGGCTAAAGAAGGCGTTAGCTATCTGGCTGGAAGGGGCAGAGTTCTTCCTTAGAGCCAGTCTGGTCTGCTGGAGGTTGTCAGGGTACGAGTAACACCCCTCTGGGTCCTCGTTGGCCTCTCGCCCCATGTCCACCCCGTACCCCTCTCCAACCTCCTTCGCTTCCATCACTCCATCCATTGAGCCGCTGCTACCTTCCCCATTCCTCACTCTCTCCTCTATATCCTCTATCACCCCTGAGTCCTGCTCCATCGTTCCGTCTTCTCTTTCCTCATCTGGCCTTTCTTCCATGTTCCCCGTCATCCCATCCTCCCTTCCCATCCTGCAATCTTCCCTTTCGTTCGACTCCGAACTCATCCCAGATCTCTCCGAACATGTCCCTGACCTCCCCACCTCACCCTCCATCTCTCTCTCTCTATCTTCTGCCAAGCTACTCGCCCTGACCACCCCCGTTCCCCCTCCCCTGGCCCTCTCCCTCCTCCTCTCCCTCTCTCTCTGCCTCTCCATCTCCCTCTCCGTGTCTACCCTCCTCAGACTCCTCTGTTCGCTGAGGCCCATGTCAGAGCTGGTGCGTTGGATGGGGGTGTGGCAGAAGCCCTCCAGGCCCTCAGTGATGCTGCGGGACAGGGGTCTGCGCAGGGGCGGAGGGATGGCGTCTGGGGATGTGGCGACTATGGAGGGGGGCAGGTAGGACAGACGGCCCTTATAGGAGCGCAGGGAGGCCAGGCGGACCAGAGTGCCCAGGGTGAACCGTGCCGACCCCAGACCCCGGTACCTGCAACATCACACCATTACAGCATTTAGTTACCAGGGCAACAACAGAGAACATAACACAATACTTATTAATTAGGAATAAGAGTGATCAAGGAGGTACAGTGAAAGATTGCATGTACTTAATTTAAGGATGAGTGACCGAAGGCAAGCGCCCTGTCCCGTCACCCTGGAAGCCTCTTCCCCAGAGTTAAAGAACCGAATCACGTTCTGCCCATGTGTTAGTTTACACACATCCACCTCCCTTCACTTTACTCAGCCTCTTCTGAACCCTTGCTATCAACCTTTTTGATAGACATGGTAGAGCCTACATCTCTGCCTCAAATTGATATAAAACCTGCAGCTATTTGAACCAACATTACAAAAAAAAAAAAATATATATATATATATATATATATAGTATGCTAATGTAGGCTACAACTTTGTCTCTTGTAACTAAGGATATTGCAGTAGCACATGTAGGAAACTGTCTACACATTGTATTGGGGCAAAAACAATCTGCATTTAAACTACAAATCACATACAACTGTAATTTTGCTTCTCAATGATCATGCAAGTAGTGCACGATTTGACAATGACTGAAATTTGCCTGAGTAGCCTGTTCCACTTCTGGGCAGCCGACCATTCAACTACTATGTTGACTGCCTCCTGCTTAGCCAATGTTCGCAATGATGATGGAAAAAAACTGCCCTTCAGTGTACTGCTTGTGTTTGATAAGCTGTGTCTGCAGAGGGAGCAGTAAAATAGAGAATCCCGCACATGTGCAGAAGCTAGCTATCGGGACTCTAGAGAACTCGGCACCGCAGCCACGCCATTAACTTAAAACACACACACCTCTCACTCTCGATGTCCACGTCAGACACAAAGCCCCAGGCCACAGACAGGAAGGAGAACATCCTTCTGGGAAGACCCGGGCGGCCACTTTGAGAAGGGGCGGGGCTGGTTGTCACAGAGACCAAATCCATGGGCTTGACTCCGCCACGGCAGAGCTGAAAACAGCAGTTGAGGAGGAGAGGCTCCCGAAGGCACATGTCATAACTGGGATGAAGAGAAAAGTACAAGGGAAACAGTGGATGGAAGAGAATGGAGAAAGGGTGAGAATGTGGAGAGGGAGAGGAATGGAAATACAGAGAGGAAAGGTGAGAGGAGATTAATACTGTGTAATATAAGTAAACAATGTTTATGACACACACAATCAGTGAATGGTGGCCAAACAAACCATCGTAAAGAAAACACAAGAGATAAGAAGGAGAGAGAGATGAAAGAACAGACTGAACTATATTGACTGGACTCATTTATTGACGTGTCTTCCAGAGATAAAGGAGAGAACTCAAGAAATAACAGGACATAGAGGGAGGGAATAGTGGGGGTAGGAGAAAGAGGGAAGAGAGAATATCTCTATCAGTCTCGATGATTCGTTGAAACAGCTGATACAACAATATGAGAGGCATAAGGATTAGTTGAAGATGCTAAAGTCTACAGTACTTTAATAAGGTAAATGGGCTGTACATCAAGAAACTAAAGTCTAAAGGTTGACCGTGATTAGAATTAAGGTTGGGTGATATTTGGGGAGACCTCTTCTACGATATGCTACTCCAAATATTGTGATATCCGATATGATCGTTTGGCGACTTTATTATATTATTTCCTCTTTTTTATTTAACCTTTAACTTTTGGGGCGGCAGGTAGCCAGTGGTTAGTGTTGGGCCATTGCTGGATCGAATCCCCGAGCTGACAAGGTAAAAGTCTGTCGTTCTGCCCCTGAACAAGGCAGTTAACCCACTGTTCCCTGGTAGGCCATCATTGTAAATAAGAATTTGTTCTTAACTGACTTGCCTAGTTAAATAAAGGTTCATTCAAAGAATTTGTCAAGTCAGTTAAGAACAAATTCTTATTTAGAATGACGGTCTACCCTGGACAAACCCTCCCAACCCGGACGACGCTGGGCTATTGTGCACCGCCCTATGGGACTTCCGATCACAGCCGGTTGTGATACAGCCTGGAATCGAACCACTCGGGAGCCACCAATATTGACTAAATAATTCCAGATTGTGCAAGTTTTGTCCTTATATATGATTTTCTAGTCACATTCTCATGAAATAATCTTAGTAAGGCAAAAAAATGTCTTCATTTATTTAGACTTCATTTTCAACATATCGTTGCAGCCTAACTTATAAGACTGCACCGTTCGATTTTGAAAGTTCAAATACAGAAGTCTTGCACATCCCGATATACCTACCACCTTGGACTTCACGATATACCTACCACCTTGGACTTCACGATATAGCTACCACCTTGGACTTCACGATATAGCTACCACCTTGGACTTCACGATATAGCTACCACCTTGGACTTCACGATATAGCTACCATCTTGGACTTCACGATATAGCTACCATCTTGGACTTCACGATATAGCTACCATCTTGGACTTCACGATATAGCTACCATCTTGGACTTCACGATATAGCTACCATCTTGGACTTCACGATATAGCTACCATCTTGGACTTCACGATATAGCTACCATCTTGGACTTCACGATAAAGCTACCATCTTGGACGTCACGATATACCTACCATCTTGGACTTCACATATTAGGCAATGTCAAACATCCCAATATTCGATAGAATCATATATCGTCCCAATGCTAATTAGACTGCACATCTTTTATTTCCAATGAAAACTACTGTGGGTGTGTATGTGACTGTAAAGGTGCGTGTTTATTTTCATCAGCATTGAGAAATGTATCAAGTGGTGGGGAAATTATTAATTCAATCCAGACACACCATGGGACCAGAACTCTGAACTGGAATGTTCTACTAGTATCTCCAGCATTCTCACCATTGATCGAACAAGACATTCTAAAATATTTCATGTTTATGTTTGAATCAGTCTCATATCTCTGGTCAAGTCATCACATGTGTCACATAGCTGGTCGGATGTGTGTGTGTGACCCACCCTGCATGGTGGTTGATGGAGCCAGCCAGGGCATTTCCAGAGCCACAGGGAAGGATACCTACAGGTGTCTTTATTGCTAGTTCCCAGTCTGGACGCTCCATCAAACCATTGATCACCTGGAGAGAGAAAAGCAGAGCAGAGTCAGACACACACACACACACACACACACACACACACACACACACACACACACACACACACACACACCTCGTGCAGCAGGCCATCTCCAGAGACGATGATGATGCCGTCCCACTGTGGCAGGGAGATCTCTTTGATCAACTCTCTGGCATGGTTCTGTCGCTCTGAGAAGAAAAGGAGACGTGTTGTTAGGAGGTTGTACCCGTGTGTGTGTGTGATACCGGTTAACGACTGAGGTTGCAGAGCTGATGTTACGGTGTGTGTTACCTGTCTCTATCAGGTTGTAGCTGATGTTACGGTGTGTTACCTGTCTGTATCAGGTAGTAGCTGACGTCAGTGTGTTACCTGTCTGTATCAGGTTGTAGCTGATGTTACGGTGTGTGTTACCTGTCTGTATCAGGTTGCAGAGCTGACGTTACGGTGTGTGTTACCGGTCTGTATCAGGTTGCAGAGCTGACGTTACGGTGTGTGTTACCTGCCTGTATCAGGTTGTAGCTGACGTTACGGTGTGTTACCGGTCTGTATCAGGTTGTAGAGCTGATGTTACTGTGTGTGTCACCTGTCTGTATCAGGTTGTAGCTGACGTTACAGTGTGTTACCTGTCTGTATCAGGTTGTAGCTGACATTACGGTGTGTTACCTGTCTGTATCAGGTTGTAGCTGACGTTACGGTGTGTGTTACCGGTCTGTATCAGGTTGTAGCTGACGTTACGGTGTGTGTTACCGGTCTGTATCAGGTTGTAGCTGACGTTACGGTGTGTGTTACCGGTCTGTATCAGGTTGCAGAGCTGACGTTACGGTGTGTTACCTGTCTGTATCAGGTTGTAGCTGATGTTACGGTGTGTTACCTGTCTGTATCAGGTTGTAGCTGACGTTACGGTGTGTGTTACCTGTCTGTATCAGGTTGTAGAGCTGACGTTACGGTGTCTGTTACCTGTTTGTATCAGGTTGTAGCTGACGTTACGGTGTGTGTTAACTGTCTGTATCAGGTTGTAGCTGATGTTACGGTGTGTGTTACCTGTCTGTATCAGGTTGTAGCTGACGTTACGGTGTGTGTTACCTGTCTGTATCAGGTTGTAGAGCTGACGTTACGGTGTGTGTTACCAGTCTGTATCAGGTTGTAGCTGACGTTACGGTGTGTGTTACCTGCCTGTATCAGGTTGGAGCTGATGTTACGGTGTGTGTTACCTGTCTGTATCAGGTTGTAGCTGACGTTACGGTGTGTGTTACCTGTCTGTATCAGGTTGTAGCTGACGTTACAGTGTGTTACCTGTCTGTATCAGGTTGTAGCTGACATTACGGTGTGTTACCTGTCTGTATCAGGTTGTAGCTGACGTTACGGTGTGTGTTACCGGTCTGTATCAGGTTGTAGCTGACGTTACGGTGTGTGTTACCGGTCTGTATCAGGTTGCAGAGCTGACGTTACGGTGTGTTACCTGTCTGTATCAGGTTGTAGCTGATGTTACGGTGTGTTACCTGTCTGTATCAGGTTGTAGCTGACGTCAGTGTGTTACCTGTCTGTATCAGGTTGTAGCTGATGTTACGGTGTGTGTTACCTGTCTGTATCAGGTTGCAGAGCTGACGTTACGGTGTGTGTTACCGGTCTGTATCAGGTTGCAGAGCTGACGTTACGGTGTGTGTTGCCGGTCTGTATCAGGTTGCAGAGCTGATGTTACGGTGTGTTACCTGTCTGTATCAGGTTGTAGCTGACGTCAGTGTGTTACCTGTCTGTATCAGGTTGTAGCTGATGTTACGGTGTGTGTTACCTGCCTGTATCAGGTTGTAGCTGACGTTACGGTGTGTGTTACCTGTCTGTATCAGGTTGCAGAGCTGGCGTTACGGTGTGTGTTACCTGTCTGTATCAGGTTGTAGCTGATGTTACGGTGTGTGTTACCGGTCTGTATCAGGTTGCAGAGCTGACGTTACGGTGTGTGTTACCAGTCTGTATCAGGTTGTAGCTGATGTTACGGTGTGTGTTACCTGTCTGTATCAGGTTGCAGAGCTGACGTTACGGTGTGTGTTACCGGTCTGTATCAGGTTGCAGAGCTGACGTTACGTTGTGTGTTACCTGTCTGTATCAGGTTGTAGCTGATGTTACGGTGTGTGTTACCGGTCTGTATCAGGTTGTAGCTGACGTTACGGTGTGTGTTACCTGTCTGTAACAGGTTGTAGCTGACGTTACGGTGTGTGTTACCTGACTGTATCAGGTTGTAGCTGACGTTACGGTGTGTTACCTGTCTGTATCAGGTTGCAGAGCTGATGTTACGGTGTGTGTTACTTGTCTGTATCAGGTTGCAGAGCTGACGTTACGGTGTGTGTTACCTGTCTGTATCAGGTTGTAGAGCTGACGTTACGGTGTGTGTTACCTGCCTGTATCAGGTTGTAGCTGACGTTACGGTGTGTGTTACCTGTCTGTATCAGGTTGTAGAGCTGACGTTACGGTGTGTGTTACCGGTCTGTATCAGGTTGTGGAGCTGATGTTACTGTGTGTGTCACCTGTCTGTATCAGGTTGTAGCTGACGTTACGGTGTGTGTTACCTGCCTGTATCAGGTTGTAGCTGACGTTACGGTGTGTGTTACCTGTCTGTATCAGGTTGTAGAGCTGACGTTACGGTGTGTGTTACCTGTTTGTATCAGGTTGTAGCTGATGTTACGGTGTGTGTTACCTGTCTGTATCAGGTTGTAGCTGACGTTACGGTGTGTGTTACCTGTCTGTATCAGGTTGTAGCTGACGTTACAGTGTGTTACCTGTCTGTATCAGGTTGTAGCTGACATTACGGTGTGTTACCTGTCTGTATCAGGTTGTAGCTGACGTTACGGTGTGTGTTACCGGTCTGTATCAGGTTGTAGCTGACGTTACGGTGTGTGTTACCGGTCTGTATCAGGTTGCAGAGCTGACGTTACGGTGTGTTACCTGTCTGTATCAGGTTGTAGCTGACGTTACGGTGTGTTACCTGTCTGTATCAGGTTGTAGCTGATGTTACGGTGTGTTACCTGTCTGTATCAGGTTGTAGCTGACGTCAGTGTGTTACCTGTCTGTATCAGGTTGTAGAGCTGACGTTACGGTGTGTGTTACCGGTCTGTATCAGGTTGCAGAGCTGATGTTACGGTGTGTTACCTGTCTGTATCAGGTTGTAGCTGACGTCAGTGTGTTACCTGTCTGTATCAGGTTGTAGCTGATGTTACGGTGTGTGTTACCTGTCTGTATCAGGTTGCAGAGCTGACGTTACGGTGTGTGTTACCGGTCTGTATCAGGTTGCAGAGCTGACGTTACGGTGTGTTACCTGTCTGTATCAGGTTGTAGCTGACGTCAGTGTGTTACCTGTCTGTATCAGGTTGTAGAGCTGACGTTACGGTGTGTGTTACCGGTCTGTATCAGGTTGCAGAGCTGATGTTACGGTGTGTTACCTGTCTGTATCAGGTTGTAGCTGACGTCAGTGTGTTACCTGTCTGTATCAGGTTGTAGCTGATGTTACGGTGTGTGTTACCTGTCTGTATCAGGTTGTAGAGCTGACGTTACGGTGTGTGTTACCGGTCTGTATCAGGTTGTAGCTGACGTTACGGTGTGTGTTACCGGTCTGTATCAGGTTGCAGAGCTGACGTTACGGTGTGTTACCTGTCTGTATCAGGTTGTAGCTGATGTTACGGTGTGTTACCTGTCTGTATCAGGTTGTAGCTGACGTTACGGTGTGTGTTACCTGTCTGTATCAGGTTGTAGAGCTGACGTTACGGTGTCTGTTACCTGTTTGTATCAGGTTGTAGCTGACGTTACGGTGTGTGTTAACTGTCTGTATCAGGTTGTAGCTGATGTTACGGTGTGTGTTACCTGTCTGTATCAGGTTGTAGCTGACGTTACGGTGTGTGTTACCTGTCTGTATCAGGTTGTAGAGCTGACGTTACGGTGTGTGTTACCAGTCTGTATCAGGTTGTAGCTGACGTTACGGTGTGTGTTACCTGCCTGTATCAGGTTGTAGCTGATGTTACGGTGTGTGTTACCTGTCTGTATCAGGTTGTAGCTGACGTTACGGTGTGTGTTACCTGTCTGTATCAGGTTGTAGCTGACGTTACAGTGTGTTACCTGTCTGTATCAGGTTGTAGCTGACATTACGGTGTGTTACCTGTCTGTATCAGGTTGTAGCTGACGTTACGGTGTGTGTTACCGGTCTGTATCAGGTTGTAGCTGACGTTACGGTGTGTGTTACCGGTCTGTATCAGGTTGCAGAGCTGACGTTACGGTGTGTTACCTGTCTGTATCAGGTTGTAGCTGATGTTACGGTGTGTTACCTGTCTGTATCAGGTTGTAGCTGACGTCAGTGTGTTACCTGTCTGTATCAGGTTGTAGCTGATGTTACGGTGTGTGTTACCTGTCTGTATCAGGTTGCAGAGCTGACGTTACGGTGTGTGTTACCGGTCTGTATCAGGTTGCAGAGCTGACGTTACGGTGTGTGTTGCCGGTCTGTATCAGGTTGCAGAGCTGATGTTACGGTGTGTTACCTGTCTGTATCAGGTTGTAGCTGACGTCAGTGTGTTACCTGTCTGTATCAGGTTGTAGCTGATGTTACGGTGTGTGTTACCTGCCTGTATCAGGTTGTAGCTGATGTTACGGTGTGTGTTACCGGTCTGTATCAGGTTGCAGAGCTGACGTTACGGTGTGTGTTACCAGTCTGTATCAGGTTGTAGCTGATGTTACGGTGTGTGTTACCTGTCTGTATCAGGTTGCAGAGCTGACGTTACGGTGTGTGTTACCGGTCTGTATCAGGTTGCAGAGCTGACGTTACGGTGTGTGTTACCGGTCTGTATCAGGTTGCAGAGCTGACGTTACGGTGTGTGTTACCGGTCTGTATCAGGTTGCAGAGCTGACGTTACGTTGTGTGTTACCTGTCTGTATCAGGTTGTAGCTGATGTTACGGTGTGTGTTACCGGTCTGTATCAGGTTGTAGCTGACGTTACGTTGTGTGTTACCTGTCTATCAGGTTGTAGCTGACGTTACGGTGTGTGTTACCTGTCTGTAACAGGTTGTAGCTGACGTTACGGTGTGTGTTACCTGACTGTATCAGGTTGTAGCTGACGTTACGGTGTGTTACCTGTCTGTATCAGGTTGCAGAGCTGATGTTACGGTGTGTGTTACTTGTCTGTATCAGGTTGCAGAGCTGACGTTACGGTGTGTGTTACCTGTCTGTATCAGGTTGTAGAGCTGACGTTACGGTGTGTGTTACCTGCCTGTATCAGGTTGTAGCTGACTTTACGGTGTGTGTTACCTGTCTGTATCAGGTTGTAGAGCTGACGTTACGGTGTGTGTTACCGGTCTGTATCAGGTTGTAGAGCTGATGTTACTGTGTGTGTCACCTGTCTGTATCAGGTTGTAGCTGACGTTACGGTGTGTGTTACCTGCCTGTATCAGGTTGTAGCTGACGTTACGTTGTGTGTTACCTGTCTGTATCAGGTTGTAGAGCTGACGTTACGGTGTGTGTTACCTGTTTGTATCAGGTTGTAGCTGATGTTACGGTGTGTGTTACCTGTCTGTATCAGGTTGTAGCTGACGTTACGGTGTGTGTTACCTGTCTGTATCAGGTTGTAGCTGACGTTACAGTGTGTTACCTGTCTGTATCAGGTTGTAGCTGACATTACGGTGTGTTACCTGTCTGTATCAGGTTGTAGCTGACGTTACGGTGTGTGTTACCGGTCTGTATCAGGTTGTAGCTGACGTTACGGTGTGTGTTACCGGTCTGTATCAGGTTGCAGAGCTGACGTTACGGTGTGTTACCTGTCTGTATCAGGTTGTAGCTGACGTTACGGTGTGTTACCTGTCTGTATCAGGTTGTAGCTGATGTTACGGTGTGTTACCTGTCTGTATCAGGTTGTAGCTGACGTCAGTGTGTTACCTGTCTGTATCAGGTTGTAGAGCTGACGTTACGGTGTGTGTTACCGGTCTGTATCAGGTTGCAGAGCTGATGTTACGGTGTGTTACCTGTCTGTATCAGGTTGTAGCTGACGTCAGTGTGTTACCTGTCTGTATCAGGTTGTAGCTGATGTTACGGTGTGTGTTACCTGTCTGTATCAGGTTGCAGAGCTGACGTTACGGTGTGTGTTACCGGTCTGTATCAGGTTGCAGAGCTGATGTTACGGTGTGTTACCTGTCTGTATCAGGTTGTAGCTGACGTCAGTGTGTTACCTGTCTGTATCAGGTTGTAGCTGATGTTACGGTGTGTGTTACCGGTCTGTATCAGGTTGTAGCTGACATTACGGTGTGTTACCTGTCTGTATCAGGTTGTAGCTGACGTTACGGTGTGTGTTACCGGTCTGTATCAGGTTGCAGAGCTGACGTTACGGTGTGTTACCTGTCTGTATCAGGTTGTAGCTGATGTTACGGTGTGTTACCTGTCTGTATCAGGTTGTAGCTGATGTTACGGTGTGTGTTACCTGTCTGTATCAGGTTGCAGAGCTGACGTTACGGTGTGTGTTACCGGTCTGTATCAGGTTGCAGAGCTGATGTTACGGTGTGTTACCTGTCTGTATCAGGTTGTAGCTGACGTCAGTGTGTTACCTGTCTGTATCAGGTTGTAGCTGATGTTACGGTGTGTGTTACCTGTCTGTATCAGGTTGCAGAGCTGACGTTACGGTGTGTGTTACCAGTCAGTATCAGGTTGCAGAGCTGACGTTACGGTGTGTGTTACCTGTCTGTATCAGGTTGTAGCTGGCGTCAGTGTGTTACCTGTCTGTATCAGGTTGTAGCTGATGTTACGGTGTGTGTTACCTGTCTGTATCAGGTTGCAGAGCTGACGTTACGGTGTGTGTTACCGGTCTGTATCAGGTTGCGGAGCTGACGTTACGGTGTGTGTTACCTGTCTGTATCAGGTTGTAGCTGATGTTACGGTGTGTGTTACCGGTCTGTATCAGGTTGCAGAGCTGACGTTACGGTGTGTGTTACCGGTCTGTATCAGGTTGCAGAGCTGACGTTACAGTGTGTGTTACTTGTCTGTATCAGGTTGCAGAGCTGACGTTACGGTGTGTGTTACCTGTCTGTATCAGGTTGTAGAGCTGACGTTACGGTGTGTGTTACCGGTCTGTATCAGGTTGTAGAGCTGATGTTACGGTGTGTGTTACCTGCCTGTATCAGGTTATAGCTGACGTTACGGTGTGTGTTACCTGTCTGTATCAGGTTGCAGAGCTGACGTTACGGTGTGTGTTACCGGTCTGTATCAGGTTGCAGAGCTGACGTTACGGTGTGTGTTACCGGTCTGTATCAGGTTGCAGAGCTGACGTTACGGTGTGTGTTACCGGTCTGTATCAGGTTGCAGAGCTGACGTTACGGTGTGTGTTACCTGTCTGTATCAGGTTGTAGCTGATGTTACGGTGTGTGTTACCGGTCTGTATCAGGTTGTAGCTGACGTTACGCTGTGTGTTACCTGTCTATCAGGTTGTAGCTGACGTTACGGTGTGTGTTACCTGTCTGTAACAGGTTGTAGCTGACGTTACGGTGTGTGTTACCTGACTGTATCAGGTTGTAGCTGACGTTACGGTGTGTTACCTGTCTGTATCAGGTTGCAGAGCTGATGTTACGGTGTGTGTTACTTGTCTGTATCAGGTTGCAGAGCTGACGTTACGGTGTGTGTTACCTGTCTGTATCAGGTTGTAGAGCTGACGTTACGGTGTGTGTTACCTGCCTGTATCAGGTTGTAGCTGACGTCAGTGTGTTACCTGTCTGTATCAGGTTGTAGCTGATGTTACGGTGTGTGTTACCTGTCTGTATCAGGTTGCAGAGCTGACGTTACGGTGTTTGTTACCAGTCAGTATCAGGTTGCAGAGCTGACGTTACGGTGTGTGTTACCTGTCTGTATCAGGTTGTAGCTGGCGTCAGTGTTACCTGTCTGTATCAGGTTGTAGCTGATGTTACGGTGTGTGTTACCTGTCTGTATCAGGTTGCAGAGCTGACGTTACGGTGTGTGTTACCGGTCTGTATCAGGTTGCGGAGCTGACGTTACGGTGTGTGTTACCTGTCTGTATCAGGTTGTAGCTGATGTTACGGTGTGTGTTACCGGTCTGTATCAGGTTGTAGAGCTGATGTTACGGTGTGTGTTACCTGCCTGTATCAGGTTATAGCTGACGTTACGGTGTGTGTTACCTGTCTGTATCAGGTTGTAGAGCTGACGTTACGGTGTCTGTTACCTGTTTGTATCAGGTTGTAGCTGACGTTACGGTGTGTGTTACCTGTCTGTATCAGGTTGTAGAGCTGACGTTACGGTGTGTGTTACCAGTCTGTATCAGGTTGTAGCTGATGTTACGGTGTGTGTTACCTGTCTGTATCAGGTTGCAGAGCTGACGTTACGGTGTGTGTTACCGGTCTGTATCAGGTTGCAGAGCTGACGTTACGGTGTGTTACCGGTCTGTATCAGGTTGCAGAGCTGACGTTACGGTGTGTGTTACCTGTCTGTATCAGGTTGTAGCTGATGTTACGGTGTGTGTTACCGGTCTGTATCAGGTTGTAGCTGACGTTACGCTGTGTGTTACCTGTCTATCGGGTTGTAGCTGACGTTACGGTGTGTGTTACCTGTCTGTAACAGGTTGTAGCTGACGTTACGGTGTGTGTTACCTGACTGTATCAGGTTGTAGCTGACGTTACGGTGTGTTACCTGTCTGTATCAGGTTGCAGAGCTGATGTTACGGTGTGTGTTACTTGTCTGTATCAGGTTGCAGAGCTGACGTTACGGTGTGTGTTACCTGTCTGTATCAGGTTGTAGAGCTGACGTTACGGTGTGTGTTACCTGCCTGTATCAGGTTGTAGCTGACGTTACGGTGTGTGTTACCTGTCTGTATCAGGTTGTAGAGCTGACGTTACGGTGTGTGTTACCGGTCTGTATCAGGTTGTAGAGCTGATGTTACTGTGTGTGTCACCTGTCTGTATCAGGTTGTAGCTGACGTTACGGTGTGTGTTACCTGCCTGTATCAGGTTGTAGCTGACGTTACGGTGTGTGTTACCTGTCTGTATCAGGTTGTAGAGCTGACGTTACGGTGTGTGTTACCTGTTTGTATCAGGTTGTAGCTGATGTTACGGTGTGTGTTACCTGTCTGTATCAGGTTGTAGCTGACGTTACGGTGTGTGTTACCTGTCTGTATCAGGTTGTAGCTGACGTTACAGTGTGTTACCTGTCTGTATCAGGTTGTAGCTGACATTACGGTGTGTTACCTGTCTGTATCAGGTTGTAGCTGACGTTACGGTGTGTGTTACCGGTCTGTATCAGGTTGTAGCTGACGTTACGGTGTGTGTTACCGGTCTGTATCAGGTTGCAGAGCTGACGTTACGGTGTGTTACCTGTCTGTATCAGGTTGTAGCTGATGTTACGGTGTGTTACCTGTCTGTATCGGGTTGTAGCTGACGTCAGTGTGTTACCTGTCTGTATCAGGTTGTAGCTGATGTTACGGTGTGTGTTACCTGTCTGTATCAGGTTGCAGAGCTGACGTTACGGTGTGTGTTACCGGTCTGTATCAGGTTGCAGAGCTGATGTTACGGTGTGTTACCTGTCTGTATCAGGTTGTAGCTGACGTCAGTGTGTTACCTGTCTGTATCAGGTTGTAGCTGATGTTACGGTGTGTGTTACCTGTCTGTATCAGGTTGCAGAGCTGACGTTACGGTGTGTGTTACCGGTCTGTATCAGGTTGCAGAGCTGACGTTACGGTGTATTACCTGTCTGTATCAGGTTGTAGCTGACGTTACGGTGTGTGTTACCGGTCTGTATCAGGTTGTAGCTGACGTCAGTGTGTTACCTGTCTGTATCAGGTTGTAGCTGATGTTACGGTGTGTGTTACCTGTCTGTATCAGGTTGCAGAGCTGACGTTACGGTGTTTGTTACCAGTCAGTATCAGGTTGCAGAGCTGACGTTACGGTGTGTGTTACCTGTCTGTATCAGGTTGTAGCTGGCGTCAGTGTTACCTGTCTGTATCAGGTTGTAGCTGATGTTACGGTGTGTGTTACCTGTCTGTATCAGGTTGCAGAGCTGACGTTACGGTGTGTGTTACCGGTCTGTATCAGGTTGCGGAGCTGACGTTACGGTGTGTGTTACCTGTCTGTATCAGGTTGTAGCTGATGTTACGGTGTGTGTTACCGGTCTGTATCAGGTTGTAGAGCTGATGTTACGGTGTGTGTTACCTGCCTGTATCAGGTTATAGCTGACGTTACGGTGTGTGTTACCTGTCTGTATCAGGTTGTAGAGCTGACGTTACGGTGTCTGTTACCTGTTTGTATCAGGTTGTAGCTGACGTTACGGTGTGTGTTACCTGTCTGTATCAGGTTGCAGAGCTGACGTTACGGTGTGTGTTACCGGTCTGTATCAGGTTGCAGAGCTGACGTTACGGTGTGTTACCGGTCTGTATCAGGTTGCAGAGCTGACGTTACGGTGTGTGTTACCTGTCTGTATCAGGTTGTAGCTGATGTTACGGTGTGTGTTACCGGTCTGTATCAGGTTGTAGCTGACGTTACGCTGTGTGTTACCTGTCTATCGGGTTGTAGCTGACGTTACGGTGTGTGTTACCTGTCTGTAACAGGTTGTAGCTGACGTTACGGTGTGTGTTACCTGACTGTATCAGGTTGTAGCTGACGTTACGGTGTGTTACCTGTCTGTATCAGGTTGCAGAGCTGATGTTACGGTGTGTGTTACTTGTCTGTATCAGGTTGCAGAGCTGACGTTACGGTGTGTGTTACCTGTCTGTATCAGGTTGTAGAGCTGACGTTACGGTGTGTGTTACCTGCCTGTATCAGGTTGTAGCTGACGTTACGGTGTGTGTTACCTGTCTGTATCAGGTTGTAGAGCTGACGTTACGGTGTGTGTTACCGGTCTGTATCAGGTTGTAGAGCTGATGTTACTGTGTGTGTCACCTGTCTGTATCAGGTTGTAGCTGACGTTACGGTGTGTGTTACCTGCCTGTATCAGGTTGTAGCTGACGTTACGGTGTGTGTTACCTGTCTGTATCAGGTTGTAGAGCTGACGTTACGGTGTGTGTTACCTGTTTGTATCAGGTTGTAGCTGATGTTACGGTGTGTGTTACCTGTTTGTATCAGGTTGTAGCTGACGTTACGGTGTGTGTTACCTGTCTGTATCAGGTTGTAGCTGACGTTACAGTGTGTTACCTGTCTGTATCAGGTTGTAGCTGACATTACGGTGTGTTACCTGTCTGTATCAGGTTGTAGCTGACGTTACGGTGTGTGTTACCGGTCTGTATCAGGTTGTAGCTGACGTTACGGTGTGTGTTACCGGTCTGTATCAGGTTGCAGAGCTGACGTTACGGTGTGTTACCTGTCTGTATCAGGTTGTAGCTGATGTTACGGTGTGTTACCTGTCTGTATCGGGTTGTAGCTGACGTCAGTGTGTTACCTGTCTGTATCAGGTTGTAGCTGATGTTACGGTGTGTGTTACCTGTCTGTATCAGGTTGCAGAGCTGACGTTACGGTGTGTGTTACCGGTCTGTATCAGGTTGCAGAGCTGATGTTACGGTGTGTTACCTGTCTGTATCAGGTTGTAGCTGACGTCAGTGTGTTACCTGTCTGTATCAGGTTGTAGCTGATGTTACGGTGTGTGTTACCTGTCTGTATCAGGTTGCAGAGCTGACGTTACGGTGTGTGTTACCGGTCTGTATCAGGTTGCAGAGCTGACGTTACGGTGTATTACCTGTCTGTATCAGGTTGTAGCTGACGTTACGGTGTGTGTTACCGGTCTGTATCAGGTTGCAGAGCTGACGTTACGGTGTGTTACCTGTCTGTATCAGGTTGTAGCTGATGTTACGGTGTGTTACCTGTCTGTATCAGGTTGTAGCTGATGTTACGGTGTGTGTTACCTGTCTGTATCAGGTTGCAGAGCTGACGTTACGGTGTGTGTTACCGGTCTGTATCAGGTTGCAGAGCTGATGTTACGGTGTGTTACCTGTCTGTATCAGGTTGTAGCTGACGTCAGTGTGTTACCTGTCTGTATCAGGTTGTAGCTGATGTTACGGTGTGTGTTACCTGTCTGTATCAGGTTGCAGAGCTGACGTTACGGTGTGTGTTACCGGTCAGTATCAGGTTGTAGAGCTGATATTACGGTGTGTGTTACCTGCCTGTATCAGGTTATAGCTGACGTTACGGTGTGTGTTACCTGTCTGTATCAGGTTGTAGAGCTGACGTTACGGTGTCTGTTACCTGTTTGTATCAGGTTGTAGCTGACGTTACGGTGTGTGTTACCTGTCTGTATCAGGTTGTAGAGCTGACGTTACGGTGTGTGTTACCAGTCTGTATCAGGTTGTAGCTGATGTTACGGTGTGTGTTACCTGTCTGTATCAGGTTGCAGAGCTGACGTTACGGTGTGTGTTACCGGTCTGTATCAGGTTGCAGAGCTGACGTTACGGTGTGTGTTACCGGTCTGTATCAGGTTGCAGAGCTGACGTTACGGTGTGTGTTACCTGTCTGTATCAGGTTGTAGCTGATGTTACGGTGTGTGTTACCGGTCTGTATCAGGTTGTAGCTGACGTTACGCTGTGTGTTACCTGTCTATCAGGTTGTAGCTGACGTTACGGTGTGTGTTACCTGTCTGTAACAGGTTGTAGCTGACGTTACGGTGTGTGTTACCTGACTGTATCAGGTTGTAGCTGACGTTACGGTGTGTTACCTGTCTGTATCAGGTTGCAGAGCTGATGTTACGGTGTGTGTTACTTGTCTGTATCAGGTTGCAGAGCTGACGTTACGGTGTGTGTTACCTGTCTGTATCAGGTTGTAGAGCTGACGTTACGGTGTGTGTTACCTGCCTGTATCAGGTTGTAGCTGACGTTACGGTGTGTGTTACCTGTCTGTATCAGGTTGTAGAGCTGACGTTACGGTGTGTGTTACCGGTCTGTATCAGGTTGTAGAGCTGATGTTACTGTGTGTGTCACCTGTCTGTATCAGGTTGTAGCTGACGTTACGGTGTGTGTTACCTGCCTGTATCAGGTTGTAGCTGACGTTACGGTGTGTGTTACCTGTCTGTATCAGGTTGTAGAGCTGACGTTACGGTGTGTGTTACCTGTCTGTATCAGGTTGTAGAGCTGACGTTACGGTGTGTGTTACCTGTTTATATCAGGTTGTAGCTGATGTTACGGTGTGTGTTACCTGTCTGTATCAGGTTGTAGCTGACGTTACGGTGTGTGTTACCTGTCTGTATCAGGTTGTAGCTGACGTTACAGTGTGTTACCTGTCTGTATCAGGTTGTAGCTGACATTACGGTGTGTTACCTGTCTGTATCAGGTTGTAGCTGACGTTACGGTGTGTGTTACCGGTCTGTATCAGGTTGTAGCTGACGTCAGTGTGTTACCTGTCTGTATCAGGTTGTAGCTGATGTTACGGTGTGTGTTACCTGTCTGTATCAGGTTGCAGAGCTGACGTTACGGTGTGTGTTACCGGTCTGTATCAGGTTGCAGAGCTGATGTTACGGTGTGTTACCTGTCTGTATCAGGTTGTAGCTGACGTCAGTGTGTTACCTGTCTGTATCAGGTTGTAGCTGATGTTACGGTGTGTGTTACCTGTCTGTATCAGGTTGCAGAGCTAACGTTACGGTGTGTGTTACCGGTCTGTATCAGGTTGCAGAGCTGACGTTACGGTGTGTTACCTGTCTGTATCAGGTTGTAGCTGACGTTACGGTGTGTGTTACCGGTCTGTATCAGGTTGCAGAGCTGACGTTACGGTGTGTTACCTGTCTGTATCAGGTTGTAGCTGATGTTACGGTGTGTTACCTGTCTGTATCAGGTTGTAGCTGATGTTACGGTGTGTGTTACCTGTCTGTATCAGGTTGCAGAGCTGACGTTACGGTGTGTGTTACCGGTCTGTATCAGGTTGCAGAGCTGATGTTACGGTGTGTTACCTGTCTGTATCAGGTTGTAGCTGACGTCAGTGTGTTACCTGTCTGTATCAGGTTGTAGCTGATGTTACGGTGTGTGTTACCTGTCTGTATCAGGTTGCAGAGCTGACGTTACGGTGTGTGTTACCGGTCAGTATCAGGTTGCAGAGCTGACGTTACGGTGTGTGTTACCTGTCTGTATCAGGTTGTAGCTGGCGTCAGTGTGTTACCTGTCTGTATCAGGTTGCAGAGCTGACATAACGGTGTGTGTTACCGGTCTGTATCAGGTTGCAGAGCTGACGTTACGGTGTGTGTTACCGGTCTGTATCAGGTTGCAGAGCTGATGTTACGGTGTGTGTTACTTGTCTGTATCAGGTTGCAGAGCTGACGTTACGGTGTGTGTTACCTGTCTGTATCAGGTTGTAGCTGATGTTACGGTGTGTGTTACCTGTCTGTATCAGGTTGTAGCTGATGTTACGGTGTGTGTTACCTGTCTGTATCAAGTTGTAGAGCTGACGTTACGGTGTGTGTTACCTGTCTGTATCAGGTTGTAGCTGACGTTACGGTGTATGTTACCTGCCTGTATCAGGTTGTAGCTGACGTTACAGTGTGTTACCTGTCTGTATCAGGTTGTAGCTGACATTACGGTGTGTTACCTGTCTGTATCAGGTTGTAGCTGACGTTACGGTGTGTGTTACCGGTCTGTATCAGGTTGTAGCTGACGTTACGGTGTGTGTTACCGGTCTGTATCAGGCTGTAGCTGACGTTACGGTGTGTGTTACCTGTCTGTATCAGGTTGTAGCTGATGTTACGGTGTGTTACCTGTCTGTATCAGGTTGTAGCTGACGTCAGTGTGTTACCTGTCTGTATCAGGTTGCAGAGCTGACGTTACGGTGTGTGTTACCGGTCTGTATCAGGTTGCAGAGCTGATGTTACGGTGTGTTACCTGTCTGTATCAGGTTGTAGCTGATGTTACGGTGTGTGTTACCAGTCTGTATCAGGTTGTAGCTGACGTTACGTTGTGTGTTACCTGTCTATCAGGTTGTAGCTGACGTTACGGTGTGTGTTACCTGTCTGTAACAGGTTGTAGAGCTGACGTTACGGTGTGTGTTACCTGTCTGTATCAGGTTGTAGCTGACGTTAGTGTGTGTTACCTGTCTGTATCAGGTTGCAGAGCTGACATAACGGTGTGTGTTACCTGTCTGTATCAGGTTGCAGAGCTGATGTTACGGTGTGTGTTACTTGTCTGTATCAGGTTGCAGAGCTGACGTTACGGTGTGTGTTACCTGTCTGTATCAGGTTGTAGAGCTGACGTTACGGTGTGTGTTACCGGTCTGTATCAGGTTGTAGAGCTGATGTTACTGTGTGTGTTACCTGCCTGTATCAGGTTGTAGAGCTGACGTTACGGTGTGTGTTACCTGCCTGTATCAGGTTGTAGCTGACGTTACGGTGTGTGTTACCGGTCTATCAGGTTGTAGCTGATGTTACGGTGTGTGTTACCCGTCTGTATCAGGTTGCAGAGCTGACGTTACGGTGTGTGTTACCGGTCTGTATCAGGTTGCAGAGCTGACGTTACGGTGTGTGTTACCTGTCTGTATCAGGTTGTAGCTGGCGTCAGTGTGTTACCTGTCTGTATCAGGTTGTAGCTGATGTTACGGTGTGTGTTACCGGTCTGTATCAGGTTGCAGAGCTGACATTACGGTGTGTGTTACCGGTCTGTATCAGGTTGTAGCTGACGTTACGGTGTGTGTTACCTGTCTGTATCAGGTTGCAGAGCTGACGTTACGGTGTGTGTTACCGGTCTGTATCAGGTTGCAGAGCTGATGTTACGGTGTGTTACCTGTCTGTATCAGGTTGTAGCTGACGTCAGTGTGTTACCTGTCTGTATCAGGTTGTAGCTGATGTTACGGTGTGTGTTACCTGTCTGTATCAGGTTGTAGCTGGCGTCAGTGTGTTACCTGTCTGTATCAGGTTGTAGCTGATGTTACGGTGTGTGTTACCGGTCTGTATCAGGTTGCAGAGCTAACGTTACGGTGTGTGTTACCTGTCTGTATCAGGTTGTAGCTGATGTTACGGTGTGTGTTACCGGTCTGTATCAGGTTGTAGCTGACGTTACGTTGTGTGTTACCTGTCTATCAGGTTGTAGCTGACGTTACGGTGTGTGTTACCTGTCTGTAACAGGTTGTAGCTGACGTTACGGTGTGTGTTACCTGACTGTATCAGGTTGTAGCTGACGTTACGGTGTGTTACCTGTCTGTATCAGGTTGCAGAGCTGACGTTACGGTGTGTGTTACCTGTCTGTATCAGGTTGTAGCTGACGTTACAGTGTGTGTTACCTGTCTGTATCAGGTTGCAGAGCTGACATAACGGTGTGTGTTACCTGTCTGTATCAGGTTGCAGAGCTGATGTTACGGTGTGTGTTACTTGTCTGTATCAGGTTGCAGAGCTGACGTTACGGTGTGTGTTACCTGTCTGTATCAGGTTGTAGAGCTGACGTTACGGTGTGTGTTACCTGCCTGTATCAGGTTGTAGCTGACGTTACGGTGTGTGTTACCTGTCTGTATCAGGTTGTAGAGCTGACGTTACGGTGTGTGTTACCGGTCTGTATCAGGTTGTAGAGCTGATGTTACTGTGTGTGTTACCTGTCTGTATCAGGTTGTAGAGCTGACGTTACGGTGTGTGTTACCTGCCTGTATCAGGTTGTAGCTGACGTTACGGTGTGTGCTACCGGTCTATCAGGTTGTAGCTGATGTTACGGTGTGTGTTACCTGTCTGTATCAGGTTGCAGAGCTGACGTTACGGTGTGTGTTACCAGTCTGTATCAGGTTGCAGAGCTGACGTTACGGTGTGTGTTACCTGTCTGTATCAGGTTGTAGCTGGCGTCAGTGTGTTACCTGTCTGTATCAGGTTGTAGCTGATGTTACGGTGTGTGTTACCGGTCTGTATCAGGTTGCAGAGCTGACGTTACGGTGTGTTACCGGTCTGTATCAGGTTGCAGAGCTGACGTTACGGTGTGTGTTACCTGCCTGTATCAGGTTGTAGCTGACGTTACGGTGTGTGTTACCTGTCTGTATCAGGTTGTAGAGCTGACGTTACGGTGTGTGTTACCTGCCTGTATCAGGTTGTAGCTGACGTTACGGTGTGTGTTACCTGTCTGTATCAGGTTGTAGAGCTGACGTTACGGTGTGTGTTACCGGTCTGTATCAGGTTGTAGAGCTGATGTTACTGTGTGTGTCACCTGTCTGTATCCGGTTGTAGCTGACGTTACGGTGTGTGTTACCTGCCTGTATCAGGTTGTAGCTGACGTTACGGTGTGTGTTACCTGTCTGTATCAGGTTGTAGAGCTGACGTTACGGTGTGTGTTACCTGTTTGTATCAGGTTGTAGCTGACGTTACGGTGTGTGTTACCTGTCTGTATCAGGTTGTAGCTGACGTTACGGTGTGTGTTACCTGTCTGTATCAAGTTGTAGAGCTGACGTTACGGTGTGTGTGTTACCTGTCTGTATCAGGTTGTAGCTGGCGTCAGTGTGTTACCTGTCTGTATCAGGTTGTAGCTGACGTTACGGTGTGTGTTACCGGTCTGTATCAGGTTGCAGAGCTGACGTTACGGTGTGTTACCTGTCTGTATCAGGTTGTAGCTGATGTTACGGTGTGTTACCTGTCTGTATCAGGTTGTAGCTGATGTTACGGTGTGTGTTACCTGTCTGTATCAGGTTGCAGAGCTGACGTTACGGTGTGTGTTACCGGTCTGTATCGGGTTGCAGAGCTGATGTTACGGTGTGTTACCTGTCTGTATCAGGTTGCAGAGCTGACGTTACGGTGTGTGTTACCGGTCTGTATCAGGTTGCAGAGCTGATGTTACGGTGTGTTACCTGTCTGTATCAGGTTGTAGCTGACGTCAGTGTGTTACCTGTCTGTATCAGGTTGTAGCTGATGTTACGGTGTGTGTTACCTGTCTGTATCAGGTTGCAGAGCTGACGTTACGGTGTGTGTTACCGGTCAGTATCAGGTTGCAGAGCTGACGTTACGGTGTGTGTTACCTGTCTGTATCAGGTTGTAGCTGGCGTCAGTGTGTTACCTGTCTGTATCAGGTTGCAGAGCTGACATAACGGTGTGTGTTACCGGTCTGTATCAGGTTGCAGAGCTGACGTTACGGTGTGTGTTACCGGTCTGTATCAGGTTGCAGAGCTGATGTTACGGTGTGTGTTACTTGTCTGTATCAGGTTGCAGAGCTGACGTTACGGTGTGTGTTACCTGTCTGTATCAGGTTGTAGCTGATGTTACGGTGTGTGTTACCTGTCTGTATCAGGTTGTAGCTGATGTTACGGTGTGTGTTACCTGTCTGTATCAAGTTGTAGAGCTGACGTTACGGTGTGTGTTACCTGTCTGTATCAGGTTGTAGCTGACGTTACGGTGTATGTTACCTGCCTGTATCAGGTTGTAGCTGACGTTACAGTGTGTTACCTGTCTGTATCAGGTTGTAGCTGACATTACGGTGTGTTACCTGTCTGTATCAGGTTGTAGCTGACGTTACGGTGTGTGTTACCGGTCTGTATCAGGTTGTAGCTGACGTTACGGTGTGTGTTACCGGTCTGTATCAGGCTGTAGCTGACGTTACGGTGTGTGTTACCTGTCTGTATCAGGTTGTAGCTGATGTTACGGTGTGTTACCTGTCTGTATCAGGTTGTAGCTGACGTCAGTGTGTTACCTGTCTGTATCAGGTTGCAGAGCTGACGTTACGGTGTGTGTTACCGGTCTGTATCAGGTTGCAGAGCTGATGTTACGGTGTGTTACCTGTCTGTATCAGGTTGTAGCTGATGTTACGGTGTGTGTTACCAGTCTGTATCAGGTTGTAGCTGACGTTACGTTGTGTGTTACCTGTCTATCAGGTTGTAGCTGACGTTACGGTGTGTGTTACCTGTCTGTAACAGGTTGTAGAGCTGACGTTACGGTGTGTGTTACCTGTCTGTATCAGGTTGTAGCTGACGTTAGTGTGTGTTACCTGTCTGTATCAGGTTGCAGAGCTGACATAACGGTGTGTGTTACCTGTCTGTATCAGGTTGCAGAGCTGATGTTACGGTGTGTGTTACTTGTCTGTATCAGGTTGCAGAGCTGACGTTACGGTGTGTGTTACCTGTCTGTATCAGGTTGTAGAGCTGACGTTACGGTGTGTGTTACCGGTCTGTATCAGGTTGTAGAGCTGATGTTACTGTGTGTGTTACCTGCCTGTATCAGGTTGTAGAGCTGACGTTACGGTGTGTGTTACCTGCCTGTATCAGGTTGTAGCTGACGTTACGGTGTGTGTTACCGGTCTATCAGGTTGTAGCTGATGTTACGGTGTGTGTTACCCGTCTGTATCAGGTTGCAGAGCTGACGTTACGGTGTGTGTTACCGGTCTGTATCAGGTTGCAGAGCTGACGTTACGGTGTGTGTTACCTGTCTGTATCAGGTTGTAGCTGGCGTCAGTGTGTTACCTGTCTGTATCAGGTTGTAGCTGATGTTACGGTGTGTGTTACCGGTCTGTATCAGGTTGCAGAGCTGACATTACGGTGTGTGTTACCGGTCTGTATCAGGTTGTAGCTGACGTTACGGTGTGTGTTACCTGTCTGTATCAGGTTGCAGAGCTGACGTTACGGTGTGTGTTACCGGTCTGTATCAGGTTGCAGAGCTGATGTTACGGTGTGTTACCTGTCTGTATCAGGTTGTAGCTGACGTCAGTGTGTTACCTGTCTGTATCAGGTTGTAGCTGATGTTACGGTGTGTGTTACCTGTCTGTATCAGGTTGTAGCTGGCGTCAGTGTGTTACCTGTCTGTATCAGGTTGTAGCTGATGTTACGGTGTGTGTTACCGGTCTGTATCAGGTTGCAGAGCTAACGTTACGGTGTGTGTTACCTGTCTGTATCAGGTTGTAGCTGATGTTACGGTGTGTGTTACCGGTCTGTATCAGGTTGTAGCTGACGTTACGTTGTGTGTTACCTGTCTATCAGGTTGTAGCTGACGTTACGGTGTGTGTTACCTGTCTGTAACAGGTTGTAGCTGACGTTACGGTGTGTGTTACCTGACTGTATCAGGTTGTAGCTGACGTTACGGTGTGTTACCTGTCTGTATCAGGTTGCAGAGCTGACGTTACGGTGTGTGTTACCTGTCTGTATCAGGTTGTAGCTGACGTTACAGTGTGTGTTACCTGTCTGTATCAGGTTGCAGAGCTGACATAACGGTGTGTGTTACCTGTCTGTATCAGGTTGCAGAGCTGATGTTACGGTGTGTGTTACTTGTCTGTATCAGGTTGCAGAGCTGACGTTACGGTGTGTGTTACCTGTCTGTATCAGGTTGTAGAGCTGACGTTACGGTGTGTGTTACCTGCCTGTATCAGGTTGTAGCTGACGTTACGGTGTGTGTTACCTGTCTGTATCAGGTTGTAGAGCTGACGTTACGGTGTGTGTTACCGGTCTGTATCAGGTTGTAGAGCTGATGTTACTGTGTGTGTTACCTGTCTGTATCAGGTTGTAGAGCTGACGTTACGGTGTGTGTTACCTGCCTGTATCAGGTTGTAGCTGACGTTACGGTGTGTGCTACCGGTCTATCAGGTTGTAGCTGATGTTACGGTGTGTGTTACCTGTCTGTATCAGGTTGCAGAGCTGACGTTACGGTGTGTGTTACCAGTCTGTATCAGGTTGCAGAGCTGACGTTACGGTGTGTGTTACCTGTCTGTATCAGGTTGTAGCTGGCGTCAGTGTGTTACCTGTCTGTATCAGGTTGTAGCTGATGTTACGGTGTGTGTTACCGGTCTGTATCAGGTTGCAGAGCTGACGTTACGGTGTGTTACCGGTCTGTATCAGGTTGCAGAGCTGACGTTACGGTGTGTGTTACCTGCCTGTATCAGGTTGTAGCTGACGTTACGGTGTGTGTTACCTGTCTGTATCAGGTTGTAGAGCTGACGTTACGGTGTGTGTTACCTGCCTGTATCAGGTTGTAGCTGACGTTACGGTGTGTGTTACCTGTCTGTATCAGGTTGTAGAGCTGACGTTACGGTGTGTGTTACCGGTCTGTATCAGGTTGTAGAGCTGATGTTACTGTGTGTGTCACCTGTCTGTATCCGGTTGTAGCTGACGTTACGGTGTGTGTTACCTGCCTGTATCAGGTTGTAGCTGACGTTACGGTGTGTGTTACCTGTCTGTATCAGGTTGTAGAGCTGACGTTACGGTGTGTGTTACCTGTTTGTATCAGGTTGTAGCTGACGTTACGGTGTGT
This sequence comes from Oncorhynchus kisutch, assembly GCF_002021735.2. Classification (NCBI taxonomy): domain Eukaryota; kingdom Metazoa; phylum Chordata; class Actinopteri; order Salmoniformes; family Salmonidae; genus Oncorhynchus; species Oncorhynchus kisutch. Next base: position 4,462,772 of record NC_034175.2, on the reverse strand, counting down.
GTTACCTGTCTGTATCAGGTTGTAGCTGACGTTACGGTGTGTGTTACCTGTCTGTATCAAGTTGTAGAGCTGACGTTACGGTGTGTGTTACCTGTCTGTATCAGGTTGTAGCTGGCGTCAGTGTGTTACCTGTCTGTATCAGGTTGTAGCTGACGTTACGGTGTGTGTTACCGGTCTGTATCAGGTTGCAGAGCTGACGTTACGGTGTGTTACCTGTCTGTATCAGGTTGTAGCTGATGTTACGGTGTGTTACCTGTCTGTATCAGGTTGTAGCTGATGTTACGGTGTGTGTTACCTGTCTGTATCAGGTTGCAGAGCTGACGTTACGGTGTGTGTTACCGGTCTGTATCGGGTTGCAGAGCTGATGTTACGGTGTGTTACCTGTCTGTATCAGGTTGTAGCTGACGTCAGTGTGTTACCTGTCTGTATCAGGTTGTAGCTGATGTTACGGTGTGTGTTCCCTGTCTGTATCAGGTTGCAGAGCTGACGTTACGGTGTGTGTTACCTGTCTGTATCAGGTTGTAGCTGGCGTCAGTGTGTTACCTGTCTGTATCAGGTTGTAGCTGATGTTACGGTGTGTGTTACCTGTCTGTATCAGGTTGCAGAGCTGACGTTACGGTGTGTGTTACCGGTCTGTATCAGGTTGCAGAGCTGACGTTACGGTGTGTGTTACCTGTCTGTATCAGGTTGCAGAGCTGACGTTACAGTGTGTGTTACTTGTCTGTATCAGGTTGCAGAGCTGACGTTACGGTGTGTGTTACCTGTCTGTATCAGGTTGTAGAGCTGACGTTACGGTGTGTGTTACCGGTCTGTATCAGGTTGTAGAGCTGACGTTACGGTGTGTGTTACCTGCCTGTATCAGGTTGTAGCTGACGTTGCGGTGTGTGTTACCTGCCTGTATCAGGTTGTAGCTGACGTTACGGTGTGTGTTACCTGTCTGTGTCAGGTTGTAGAGCTGACGTTACGGTGTGTGTTACCTGTTTGTATCAGGTTGTAGCTGACGTTACGGTGTGTGTTACCTGTCTGTATCAGGTTGTAGCTGATGTTACGGTGTGTGTTACCTGTCTGTATCAGGTTGTAGCTGATGTTACGGTGTGTGTTACCTGTCTGTATCAAGTTGTAGAGCTGACGTTTCGGTGTGTGTTACCTGTCTGTATCAGGTTGTAGCTGACGTTACGGTGTGTGTTACCTGCCTGTATCAGGTTGTAGCTGACGTTACAGTGTGTTACCTGTCTGTATCAGGTTGTAGCTGACATTACGGTGTGTTACCTGTCTGTATCAGGTTGTAGCTGACGTTACGGTGTGTGTTACCGGTCTGTATCAGGTTGTAGCTGACGTTACGGTGTGTGTTACCGGTCTGTATCAGGCTGTAGCTGACGTTGCGGTGTGTGTTACCGGTCTGTATCAGGTTGTAGCTGACGTCAGTGTGTTACCTGTCTGTATCAGGTTGTAGCTGATGTTAGTGTGTGTGTTACCTGTCTATCAGGTTGCAGAGCTGACGTTACGGTGTGTGTTACCGGTCTGTATCAGGTTGCAGAGCTGATGTTACGGTGTGTTACCTGTCTGTATCAGGTTGTAGCTGATGTTACGGTGTGTGTTACCAGTCTGTATCAGGTTGTAGCTGACGTTACGTTGTGTGTTACCTGTCTATCAGGTTGTAGCTGACGTTACGGTGTGTGTTACCTGTCTGTAACAGGTTGTAGCTGACGTTACGGTGTGTGTTACCTGACTGTATCAGGTTGTAGCTGACGTTACGGTGTGTTACCTGTCTGTATCAGGTTGCAGAGCTGACGTTACGGTGTGTGTTACCTGTCTGTATCAGGTTGTAGCTGACGTTAGTGTGTGTTACCTGTCTGTATCAGGTTGCAGAGCTGACGTTACGGTGTGTGTTACCTGTCTGTATCAGGTTGTAGAGCTGACGTTACGGTGTGTGTTACCGGTCTGTATCAGGTTGTAGAGCTGATGTTACTGTGTATGTTACCTGTCTGTATCAGGTTGTAGAGCTGACGTTACGGTGTGTGTTACCTGCCTGTATCAGGTTGTAGCTGACGTTACGGTGTGTGTTACCGGTCTATCAGGTTGTAGCTGATGTTACGGTGTGTGTTACCCGTCTGTATCAGGTTGCAGAGCTGACGTTACGGTGTGTGTTACCGGTCTGTATCAGGTTGCAGAGCTGACGTTACGGTGTGTGTTACCTGTCTGTATCAGGTTGTAGCTGGCGTCAGTGTGTTACCTGTCTGTATCAGGTTGTAGCTGATGTTACGGTGTGTGTTACCGGTCTGTATCAGGTTGCAGAGCTGACATTACGGTGTGTGTTACCTGTCTGTATCAGGTTGTAGCTGATGTTACCGGTCTGTATCAGGTTGTAGCTGACGTTACGTTGTGTGTTACCTGTCTATCAGGTTGTAGCTGACGTTACGGTGTGTGTTACCTGTCTGTAACAGGTTGTAGCTGACGTTACGGTGTGTGTTACCTGCCTGTATCAGGTTGTAGCTGACGTTACGGTGTGTGTTACCTGTCTGTATCAGGTTGTAGAGCTGACGTTACGGTGTGTGTTACCTGCCTGTATCAGGTTGTAGCTGACGTTACGGTGTGTGTTACCGGTCTGTATCAGGTTGCAGAGCTGATGTTACGGTGTGTGTTACCTGTTTGTATCAGGTTGTAGCTGACGTTACGGTGTGTGTTACCTGTCTATCAGGTTGTAGCTGATGTTACGGTGTGTGTTACCTGTCTGTATCAGGTTGCAGAGCTGACGTTACGGTGTGTGTTACCGGTCTGTATCAGGTTGCAGAGCTGATGTTACGGTGTGTTACCTGTCTGTATCAGGTTGTAGCTGACGTCAGTGTGTTACCTGTCTGTATCAGGTTGTAGCTGATGTTACGGTGTGTGTTCCCTGTCTGTATCAGGTTGCAGAGCTGACGTTACGGTGTGTGTTACCGGTCAGTATCAGGTTGCAGAGCTGACGTTACGGTGTGTGTTACCTGTCTGTATCAGGTTGTAGCTGGCGTCAGTGTGTTACCTGTCTGTATCAGGTTGTAGCTGATGTTACGGTGTGTGTTACCTGTCTGTATCAGGTTGCAGAGCTGACGTTACGGTGTGTGTTACCGGTCTGTATCAGGTTGCAGAGCTGACGTTACGGTGTGTGTTACCTGTCTGTATCAGGTTGTAGCTGATGTTACGGTGTGTGTTACCGGTCTGTATCAGGTTGCAGAGCTGACGTTACGGTGTGTGTTACCGGTCTGTATCAGGTTGCAGAGCTGACGTTACAGTGTGTGTTACTTGTCTGTATCAGGTTGCAGAGCTGACGTTACGGTGTGTGTTACCGGTCTGTATCAGGTTGTAGAGCTGACGTTACGGTGTGTGTTACCTGCCTGTATCAGGTTGTAGCTGACGTTGCGGTGTGTGTTACCTGCCTGTATCAGGTTGTAGCTGACGTTACGGTGTGTGTTACCTGTCTGTGTCAGGTTGTAGAGCTGACGTTACGGTGTGTGTTACCTGTTTGTATCAGGTTGTAGCTGACGTTACGGTGTGTGTTACCTGTCTGTATCAGGTTGTAGCTGATGTTACGGTGTGTGTTACCTGTCTGTATCAGGTTGTAGCTGATGTTACGGTGTGTGTTACCTGTCTGTATCAAGTTGTAGAGCTGACGTTACGGTGTGTGTTACCTGTCTGTATCAGGTTGTAGCTGACGTTACGGTGTGTGTTACCTGCCTGTATCAGGTTGTAGCTGACGTTACAGTGTGTTACCTGTCTGTATCAGGTTGTAGCTGACATTACGGTGTGTTACCTGTCTGTATCAGGTTGTAGCTGACGTTACGGTGTGTGTTACCGGTCTGTATCAGGTTGTAGCTGACGTTACGGTGTGTGTTACCGGTCTGTATCAGGCTGTAGCTGACGTTACGGTGTGTGTTACCGGTCTGTATCAGGTTGTAGCTGATGTTACGGTGTGTTACCTGTCTGTATCAGGTTGTAGCTGACGTCAGTGTGTTACCTGTCTGTATCAGGTTGTAGCTGATGTTAGTGTGTGTGTTACCTGTCTATCAGGTTGCAGAGCTGACGTTACGGTGTGTGTTACCGGTCTGTATCAGGTTGCAGAGCTGATGTTACGGTGTGTTACCTGTCTGTATCAGGTTGTAGCTGATGTTACGGTGTGTGTTACCTGTCTGTAACAGGTTGTAGCTGACGTTACGGTGTGTGTTACCTGACTGTATCAGGTTGTAGCTGACGTTACGGTGTGTTACCTGTCTGTATCAGGTTGCAGAGCTGACGTTACGGTGTGTGTTACCTGTCTGTATCAGGTTGTAGCTGACGTTAGTGTGTGTTACCTGTCTGTATCAGGTTGCAGAGCTGACGTTACGGTGTGTGTTACCTGTCTGTATCAGGTTGTAGAGCTGACGTTACGGTGTGTGTTACCTGCCTGTATCAGGTTGTAGCTGACGTTACGGTGTGTGTTACCGGTCTATCAGGTTGTAGCTGACGTTACGGTGTGTTACCTGTCTGTATCAGGTTGCAGAGCTGACGTTACGGTGTGTGTTACCTGTCTGTATCAGGTTGTAGCTGACGTTAGTGTGTGTTACCTGTCTGTATCAGGTTGCAGAGCTGACGTTACGGTGTGTGTTACCTGTCTGTATCAGGTTGTAGAGCTGACGTTACGGTGTGTGTTACCTGCCTGTATCAGGTTGTAGCTGACGTTACGGTGTGTGTTACCGGTCTATCAGGTTGTAGCTGATGTTACGGTGTGTGTTACCCGTCTGTATCAGGTTGCAGAGCTGACGTTACGGTGTGTGTTACCGGTCTGTATCAGGTTGCAGAGCTGACGTTACGGTGTGTGTTACCTGTCTGTATCAGGTTGTAGCTGGCGTCAGTGTGTTACCTGTCTGTATCAGGTTGTAGCTGATGTTACGGTGTGTGTTACCGGTCTGTATCAGGTTGCAGAGCTGACATTACGGTGTGTGTTACCTGTCTGTATCAGGTTGTAGCTGATGTTACGGTGTGTGTTACCGGTCTGTATCAGGTTGTAGCTGACGTTACGTTGTGTGTTACCTGTCTATCAGGTTGTAGCTGACGTTACGGTGTGTGTTACCTGTCTGTAACAGGTTGTAGCTGACGTTACGGTGTGTGTTACCTGACTGTATCAGGTTGTAGCTGACGTTACGGTGTGTTACCTGTCTGTATCAGGTTGCAGAGCTGACGTTACGGTGTGTGTTACCTGCCTGTATCAGGTTGTAGCTGACGTTACGGTGTGTGTTACCTGTCTGTATCAGGTTGTAGAGCTGACGTTACGGTGTGTGTTACCGGTCTGTATCAGGTTGTAGAGCTGATGTTACTGTGTGTGTTACCTGCCTGTATCAGGTTGTAGCTGACGTTACGGTGTGTGTTACCGGTCTGTATCAGGTTGCAGAGCTGATGTTACGGTGTGTGTTACCTGTCTGTATCAGGTTGCAGAGCTGATGTTACGGTGTGTGTTACCTGTCTGTATCAGGTTGTAGAGCTGACGTTACGGTGTGTGTTACCTGTTTGTATCAGGTTGTAGCTGACGTTACGGTGTGTGTTACCTGTCTATCAGGTTGTAGCTGACGTTACGGTGTGTGTTACCTGTCTGTATCAGGTTGCAGAGCTGACGTGACTGTGTGTGTTACCTGTCTGTATTAGGTTGTAGCTGATGTTACGGTGTGTGTTACCTGTCTGTATCAGGTTGTAGCTGATGTTAGCCTCTCTGATCATTGGCAGGATGTGTGTCTGACACCACTGCATAGCCTGGCCTCTCCCACTGAAGGGGTTCACCAATAGCAGCAGCCTTCGGGGACGGGGCAGTAGACGTTTGCCAATTTCTGAGGGAAAGCAGCCAATCATTAGAAACAAATTGATTGATTGTTCTATCAAAAATACGAGGCTTCGTACAAGAGAACAACAAACGTACGTGATGCCATAAAGCTGGGTTTCCCAAACTCAGTCCTGGGACCCCCACCCCCCCGGGTGCATGTTTTAGTTTTGTCCCAGCACTACACAGCTGATTCAAATAACCAACTCAACATCAAGCTTTGATTATTTGGGGAGGACCGAGTTTGGGAAACCCTGCCATAAAGCACAGTGTTTCCCACCCTTAGACCTTGAGTGTATCTGTGACAAGGCAAACCTCTTTCAAATCAAATCAAATGTATTTATATAGCCCTTCGTACATCAGCTGATATCTCAAAGTGCTGTACAGAAACCCAGCCTAAAACCCCAAACAGCAAGCAATGCAGGTGTAGAAGCACGGTGGCTAGGAAAAACTCCCTAGAAAGGCCAATACCTAGGAAGAAACCTAGAGGTTTCTTTCAGCTCATCTCAAAGGGACTGTCTCTGACCAGATAAGTAATAATGATTCCATTTGACTAATGGCTCTTCATAATTAAATCTTGAAGAATGAAAAGGCCCTCAAGGCCCAGGACAGGATACAAGGTACTTAACTGAACACTTCAGTGTTTAGTCTTCCACAAAACACCTGGTAATAACAAGCAGAGCCCTATCTACACAGCAGCACCTACTGTATAGGGTTGAAGTGGACCAAACACTAACTGCACACATCTCTGACTAAAGCCATTATAGAAGCAGAACCAGCAGCTAGGAGGTTGTCTAATTCACACTGCAGGGGAGAGAAACAGACTAGACAGAGTACAAGGAGTTAGAGAGAGAGAGAGGTAGTAACTGGGAAAGGAGAAAGAGGGAGGACATTGAAAGAGGAAGATAAAGAAATGCAGACAGCAGGAAGGAAGGAGGTACAAAACAAAAGAGGACAGAGGGCAGATAGATAGATGGATGAGAGGAGACAGGAGGAGGAGAGGAGACTGAAAAATGTGTAAAGACAGCAAGGATGAAAGACTATGGGGGGAGGATGCACAGACAGACACTGAGGGTGTAGACTAATGCACAGAGACAGTGAGAAAAGAAGAGTGTTTGGGAGAGAGGAAGGAGACAAGAGAGAGATAATGAGCGAAGGAGAGTCAAAACAATTGGAAGAAAAGGGAATGTTGAAATGGATAATAGATGTTGGTGAGTGAGGGGTGGGAGTTAGTGGGAAGGGAGGGAGGCTGTGTTGGTGAGGGGTGGGAGTTAGTGGGAAGGGAGGGAGGCTGTGTTGGTGAGGGGTGGGAGTTAGTGGGAAGGGAGGGAGGCTGTGTTGGTGAGGGGTGGGAGTTAGTGGGAAGGGAGGGAGGCTGTGTTGGTGAGGGAGTTAGTTGGAAGGGAGGCCGTGTTGGTGAGAGGTGGGAGTTAGTGGGAATGGAGGGAGGCAGTGTTGGTGAGGGGTGGGAGTTAGTGGGAATGGAGGGAGGCAGTGTTGGTGAGTGAGGGGTGGGAGTTAGTGAGAAGAGAGGGAGGCCGTTTTGGTGAGTGAGGGGTGGGAGTTAGTTGGAAGGGAGGGAGGCAGTGTTGGTGAGGGGTGGGAGTTAGTGGGAAGGGAGGGAGGCTGTGTTGGTGAGGGGTGGGAGTTAGTGGGAAGGGAGGGAGGCTGTGTTGGTGAGGGGTGGGAGTTAGTGGGAAGGGAGGGAGGCTGTGTTGGTGAGGGTTGGGAGTTAGTTGGAAGGGAGGGAGGCAGTGTTGGTGAGGGAGTTAGTTGGAAGGGAGGCCGTGTTGGTGAGAGGTGGGAGTTAGTGGGAATGGAGGGAGGCAGTGTTGGTGAGGGGTGGGAGTTAGTGGGAATGGAGGGAGGCAGTGTTGGTGAGTGAGGGGTGGGAGTTAGTGGGAAGGGAGGGAGGCTGTGTTGGTGAGTGAGGGGTGGGAGTTAGTGAGAAGAGAGGGAGGCCGTTTTGGTGAGTGAGGGGTGGGAGTTAGTTGGAAGGGAGGGAGGCAGTGTTGGTGAGGGGTGGGAGTTAGTTGGAAGGGAGGGAGGCAGTGTTGGTGAGGGGTGGGAGTTAGTTGGAAGGGAGGGAGGCAGTGTTGGTGAGGGGTGGGAGTTAGTTGGAAGGGAGGGAGGCAGTGTTGGTGAGGGGTGGGAGTTAGTTGGAAGGGAGGGAGGGAGCTTGTCTTGGTGAGGGGTGGGAGTTAGTTGGAAGGGAGGGAGGGATGCTGTGTTGGTTAGACGCTGAATGATACAGACTGTGTGTGCAGGAAAGATAAGAGCAGAGACAGAGAAAGTAGAGGAAAGTAAGTGTTAAAGGGATAACCTAGCCCACACACACACACACACAGCCAAGAAAGATTAAATAACATGTTTGTTCACATACATGAATGAACCCTTAAACAATACTTTAGCCTTTTAATAGTCAGGCCTCCTGACTGAACATAGCATGCTGTATGTATGTACGTACATACAGTACAATAGCATTGGCCTATATCCATTCATTCCTTATCACACAGCCATTATGCAGTAGCCTATATCTAGCATGGTCAGAAATTAGCTGAACTAACCTGTATCTGTTAGAACATGCATGGTATGGTATTCATACAGTAGCCTAGGCCTATATTCCCTTGTACCTCTGGCCTCCTACATCACAAAGGACCTCAGATCACCGAGTATGACTCCAGTTAACAATAACTAACAGAAACGCTCCCAGTAATGGAAACAAACTTTATGGAGTGAATGGTGCTCATAAAGTTAATGAAGGCACAGTTAGTCTGTACACAGGATAAGAAGTAGTCGACGCCAAACGCCATAACGAGTGCTGATTTGGCTTCATTCTCTCACACGGTGACACTGTGCCAGTCTGATGGACATTTAGAATAACATCAGACTGATTCCAACAACTGGGATGTTACAATAACCTCAGACCCTACACATATTGTGCCTGGACTGTAACATAGCATACAAACAGACAAGATAACTGATTGTAGCTGTGTTAGTGGAACACACACTCACCCGTGTCAGCAGTGATGGCGACTCCCCTGAGTAGACATTGTATAGCAGTGGACCACCTCTCAGCCTCCACCCTGGCCTCAGCCAGGTACACCCTCACCTGCCTCCTCCTGGACACCCCCTTCCTCCGCCTCCCCGGGGGATACCAGTATAGAACCAGCAAGGGGGGAGCAGGGGCGCGGGGACAGCTGCACCCTGCCAGCTCTGACAGGGGTAGTATTAGACGTGCCTCTTTACCAGGGCGGGGGGCCAGGCGCTGGACGTGGATGTGAGAGGGGGTGAGGGTCAAGGCATAGCTGGAGGCAGGAGAGGGGCTGGGGGAGGGAGAAGGGGACGACAGACCCCCAGGACCTCCAGGGCTGTTGGGGCAGCTGTTGTTGCAGCTGCTGCCCGTTCCCCAGCCCCCGAACTGGCAGTGGAGTAGCGCCTCAGCTGGGGATGGGATGGGGGGCTCTGGGGAACGCATCCTTAGTGTGGCGGGCTTGACGGGGAGCGGACTTCCAACCCTTAGGTTTAGGGTAGGTAAGGTCTGTTTCCTGACAGGTGGACGGTGTGTGAGTGTTTCATGCAGTTGGAAGTTTGTTGGATGGAATAAGTCTGTTTAAATTCAGGTAGTGATACACATGTCAGTTCATTTCGGCGACTAATGGCCACCTTAAAGGAGAATCAAATAGAAGCACCTCTCCTTAGGATCTGCTGGGATGACCAAAATATAACTATAGACCTGTCAGTCTGTCTTAAAAACTAAAACACAAGTTATTTATCCCTGAAACCTCCTTAAAATCATTCTTCCACTTCAGTGCTTGAATTGCAAAGGCAACGCCACAAAAGCACCTCTGAGTTTGACATGTGAAATCCATCTGCACGTGTTCTACGATCCCACTGGCCTTCAGATGGAGATTCTTCTCTTTAGTGTGTCAACAGAGGAACAGATAAAAACAATGGGAAACACCAGCCTTCACAATGCAAATGCCGAAGACAAGGATAGATCTTAGATCTGTCAATTCCAGATTATGTCTGCCTTGTCCTTAAATGCTATCAGATTCTAGATTTGTCCATTTCGGAATGATAGACAGATGAGGCTTGTAAACAAAAACGATATACTTTTCCAGTTTAAAATTAAAACAGAATATATATACTCCTAAAGATTAAAAATATACATAACTCAAAGATATGCTTAAATTACAGTTTGAAATTATCTTGATATTTATCAATAAAGTGCAGCTTAGAAATGACGGCTACATGTCAAACAAGAGTTTAAATAACATAAAATACAACAAATCTTAAAACTATGAATCAGACAAAAATGAACACACCTTGGTCTTGCAAGGAGGCTATAGCAATTTAATTAGCACTAGATTGCAGTGGAACATTGTGTGGTAAGTGCTGATGTCAAACGTCCAGATCTTCCACAGAAATGAGAGATATGTGGAGGCAGGAGAAAGGTGTGTCAAGGTAGAATTTAAATATCACTCTTCAAGAGACAAGCAGGCTTTACAGTAGTGAGATAGCAACGCGGTCCATGTCCAATTCTAAGTGTCATCTGAATGAAAAATGCCACATAATCAGTTGTTATCCATCAAAGACAGAGATGGAAAACCAAACAAAACTGATAAAAACTCAAAAATGTTACTAGATTGTGCCAGGGGGGTTTCATTTCTTGAGTTCAAGGGTCCATGTTCATGTTCCTTCACATAGATAAGTATACCTAGAGAGAAATAATGGTATTAGTCATCTATTAGCTTCCAATGTGTTCCAGCAGAAAATACTCAGTTTATATATTCAAGTGCTGAAGAAGCATAAAAGGAAGTGACTAGTATCAATAAAAATGTCCCTTTAAAACTAGTACTAATAGTTTGATGGTCGTAGCCATCAATTGTCCCATTAACAATCACCCATATTAGCAAACTTATTTCAATTTAAACTCCACATTTTCTCTAGTATAGGCTAGTACTTATCGTGATGAACAATATCAGTAAAATGCCTGCAATAAGTGATTGTTGACGATAAACTGAAAATTATCTTCCCAGCTCTAGTATCAATGCCACTCCACCCAAAAGTACCTTTATGTTTCGTTGACACAAACATGTGCAGCAGCACCTTGTAAGGCAGTCATTATGAAAACAATACAACAGTAGAAAACGAGGAAATGACTTTCAAATCAACTTTTCCAACAATCCAGCCGAGTGACTGAGACAGGCTCCCTCACCATGTCCTCTCCACATGTCCTGTTTCTAAGTTTAGAGTGGTGCGTATGCGTGTTTCACAGTCGATACAGTTTTACATTGTTCCAAAAGGTGAGTGACTCTTTGGCCAGTTGCAGAAGTGAAAGAAGGGCAGCAAACTCGTGAGAGATTGTGGTTCAAACTGGATTAGGCAATCTGTGTGCATGCATTATCCCCCATGTCCAGGATTCCTTGAAGTCATGCCATGATGGCTAAACCACGCTGATTTAGAATCACACGTTCCTGACATCTGTGCTCACTGATGCGACGACCTAACTTGGGTAAATGAGCACTGGTTTATTACCACGTATGCCTAATGAAATTAACCGAGTTTGGTGGACACATTGACGGATGGCGTTTGTCCAGACAGTCTTGAGTCTACTTACTCTCTTTCACAATTTGTAACCAGTGGAAGTATGATTCATTGACGGATGAGCCTACCAGACAGATTCTTGCCCAGGACTGACTTCGGCAGGCATAACTCGTAGCGACCTTCAAATATTGTTTACTCAGTCATCACCAATTGGTTCTTTACATTGTTACTAGTGAAATACTATGGACTGAAAACACAATGTGTTGGTTAACATGAAGCCTGGAAAACCTTGAATTAAGTGTCTATCAGATTCAGTCATCATAGACTACATAACAAAACTGACCCATAAGAGGCTTCCCTTTAAGTATGAATTGTTATGTTCAGTCTATAACTTTTATCTAAGGTGCTGACAATCAAGACTTGGCAGATATGCAGCCTCTGATTAAAGAAAAATACTTGGTGCATTTGCTCGTGCGGGTACCTTGGTGCATTTGTAGGGTGGCGGGTATCGCCGCTCTAATTTGGTTTTACTATGACCGTGCTCGGAACATTTAGGATCCATTTGGCAGTCTTGCACACAACATTGTTTAGAAATGAGTGATCCGTTCTCAGGTGGCTAGCTAGTAGGATAGAGCGACTGACAAATAACGTTGGCTTAGAATGAAGCCATCGAGCTACTAGTTTCGTAGCGATCTAACGTTAGCAAATGACAAGCGTTAACTACAGTTAATAATCATTGCTCAGCAGTCTGTACGTAACTATTGCAAGCTAGCTGATAAGTTAGCTAGCTACTTCTGACGTTTCAAATTGTTATAGTTACCCATGTTGTGTTGACTGGTAGCTACAGTAGCCATCGCCAGGGAATACAGTATACAAAGCAGTTACCGTTCAATTGGGGTTAGCAGCAAGCTAGACAATATAAGATATCCCAACTTATTACAGTAGTGGATAGCATGCTAATCAACAATGCTGTGTTGAAAATCATGTATTGGCTAGCTATAACGTTATAAACGCAACTGGTTGTTTATCCTGGCTAAAAACTCGGTCTAGCCACAATATCTAACGTTAGCAGCAAGGCGCTATCCGGCTGGCCATCATTTTGTCATTAGCTAGCTAAACAATGTCATGTCACTAACGTCAGCTAGGAACAATATGCTGACTAGCTAGCTTGGAGATAGCTACTTAATACTCAATTGGTAAAATAACCGTGTAAATATCAATCCAACTGTATAGACTGAACTCAAATTACCTCATTCTACCTCCCCGGCTTGCTTGCTCCGTAGGACGGCTGTGGTTATCCTCCAGGAAGCGTGTATGAAACACGGGAGGACTGGATAGTTTGAGCGGCGGGGAGGAAGTCCAATCCTGATAAGGAAAGACATTCCGGACCTACCAACATTCTCCAATAGTTAACGGCGCCAGTGCACCGCATTGTGGAGGCCACAGATAGTAACTTTCAGTCGATCATGACACTGAGTCCAGTCTTGTCCTCAGTCTAGTCAATACGGTCTAGGCTAGACTGTGTCCATGCTTCCAATGCACCCATCACCTATCTAAATAAAAGTATTACACAAGGCACTGAAAAACAATTGTATTAATAGTACTAAATGTTATAAAACTGGTCCTAGGAGTGAATAGAAATAGTAGCTTGATTCAAGTTGTCCATCAGGTTTGCACAAGAAAATGTCTAGAGTGAAGTACTATGCAAGCGCAACAAAGCTCTGAAAAACCCCAAATAGACAGAGACATCGATTCATTTTATATCGCCATCTTTATTTGTATCAGATTCCATGGAAAACAAAAAAGACTTTAGGCCTTGTATCCACGGCTGGATCTGCGCCCACGAGCACGTTCAAACTTCCTGCCCTTGGAGCGAATGTAGGGCCTGAGGGAGAGAAGGATATGCCATTAATTCAGTGATTAAGTGTTTCAAACCACTTCCTAGATTCTGCAGATTAATGCAAATCTGCCAGTCCATCAACTTCATGTAAACCAAAGCTATAGTCTGGGGACAAAACTAGCAAAATACAGCTAGGCCTGATGTATTTAAATTATGCATTTTTCCTTCTCCATTCCTTCAAGTAATCACTGATATGATATAACTGGGTTGGAGAAAGTGAATCTAGTGGATCTCAGGCGCATACATTTTTAATATTTTGTAAATAAACATTGAGTTCAACAAATTGTTCTACACCAAAAACATTTTTATTTGGATCAGAATGATCCAGATCCTGGAATCCCCCGTTTTGCAATTCAAGATCAATCTGGACGTTTCCAAAAAATAAAATCAGATGGATCATTCTGATCAAGAGGCCACAACATCAAGATCACTGAATCCAGATGTCCAGTGCTTTGAACAGGCCTACCTACCCCTCGCCATCTACTGGACAGGTTATGGAACTACCACTATACTGTCATAGGGAACCCAAGAGGAGTAAACTAATGTATATAGTGGTATTTGTATTTATATCATAAGATTTTCACTGTACCCTGCAATTACACCTGCAACCCCTGTAGGTGACGATTAAACACGGAATCAAAAAGGCACATGCATTTACTTGCAGGGACGCAAACTGGCGAGGGCCCAAAAACACGACAACTTTTGTTACTCGCGATGTTCAACGATGTAAAGTCGCATGCGTGACTTTCTCCTTTATGGTAGTCTCTCTCAGTCTACCTGACCGCAAAGCCTAGTCAGACTGGCCTGTGCTCTTGTTCTTACAAGCGAAATGAAAAGATTCATTAATCCAACATAATAGAAGGACAATCACTGTCTGCACACCGCTCTCACCATCACGGCTAAGTACACCCCCCCCCCCAATTTAGTTCAGATCTACATGATTCACGTGGACCTATTGAAATCATACCTGTATTTGACACTTCTCAATACAAACAAATTGCCACATTCAGTACCTGTACTGCAGTCAAATTAATTCAGATGTAAGAGTATTTTAAACCTCCTCACCTTAGTTATATTGACATATCTTGGTTGTAGAGCCTTTCACCTTTATAAACCCACCCTGAATGCACCCTTCCAGTGGGATCAGGATTATCGCCATCTAAAACAACCCTAATCACTGCCTTTTGAGTTTTGAAAAACGCAAAAACATATCTTCCTGATGATTAAAGGTCAGATTGGATTACAAAATCCCTATACAGAGGACCCACATCTCATTTACCAGTTTTGAAATACTAAATTCTAACAATGAATTCAATTGCTGTTTTTTAACACTGGGCTCAGGGGCTAATTCAGTGAGGTGCAACATATAGATTAGAACATTTCAGACACACTGACAATTGTTTCTACATGACAAGAGAAACATGTTTGTCCTTCTCTACACAATGCACATCTAGTATCCTCATTCTAAAGTAGGGCTCTCCACAACAAGCCCCCGTACTAACAAAACATCTTATCGAAGTTCTCAATATTCAGAAAGTGTCCTCAGTTTAAAACATTTGTGATTTTCAGTGAAAACCAAACTGGAACAAACTTGTCAAACAATTTGGAAAACATTCTCTAAGTTGATAGATATTGAATGAAACCCTAGGAGAGCAGCAATCTCAAGAAAGGGGTACAATACTCACTTGGTGTGGCTGTGGGGGGTTCCACAGGCTTTTCCAAAATGCCTGTACACCTCTCTGCCCTTACGGGGTCCTGAAAGAAGGAAAACAAGTGAGTTTCAGACCAGAGTAACAGGGCTGTCACTACTTAATAGCCACAATGCCAAAATTGCCTATGATGTAAAAATGAATGAACACAAAATTAGCTTTTTGGCCTTAATTTAGGCAGATTTAGGTTAGCAGTGTGGTTAAGGTTAGGTTTAAGAGAAATTTTAGAAACAGGCAGGGTTTAGCCATAATCCGACTGTGGCGGTGATAACAGTAACAGGACTGTAGAGCAAAGGTACAACAGAATATTCCCAGCATAACTTTAAACTTGAACATCGTTCAAACTAGCAGTGTTTCTTACCTGACAGCAGCACGGTGCCCTGTCCTTTGGGGGCAGCCAGAGCCAGCTGGTCAAAGGTCATGACCTGACCTCCGGCCTTCAGGATCCTGCGGCGAGCGCCGTCAGTCACCTTCAGAGCGCACACCTAAGGGAAGGGAGAACAGAGCACGTTTAGCAACTCATGTTAACACTTAATTCATTTTCAGTGAAGTAGTCTAACACTAGTCCAGAAGAGCTACCTAGTTACAGGGTGTGAAGGCTTTTGTTGTAGCCCAACACCAGATTAAAATAGTCAGGGGTGTATTTACTCCGCCGATTGTTGCAAAACGTTTCTTAAAACGGAAGCAAAGGCAACGGAGGGACCTACCTGAATTTGTCCAATAGAAATGCTAGTTTTTCTCTTAAACAGTTTCCTCAATAAATACACCCCAGGTTAAACCAGGTGTGTTAAGTGCTGGAGCAAAAGCCTGAGCCAAACAGGCATCCAGTAAGTTAAAACAACCTTTACCTTGAGCTTGGGGATATCCTGAATTCTGACATCATCAGTGACGGTTCCCACGACAACTGCGGTTCTGTTCTCACGACCAGGCAGTTTCATCTTACGGATCTGAAGAGGACGTCAAATAGTTCAGACGAGGGACAACCGCCACAGGGTAAAGATAAATACTAAGATGCTTTCACTTAGCTGTGTATTCATATCAATAAACCTGGAAGGACATTGTCCCGGTTTCTCAATAGCAATGGAACTTAGGCTAACGAGGGTTAATTGATGCACCGTTCCTACAAACTGGCGAATATGTAACATGAGTTTCCCAAAAACACAACACTGCAAGAGTGTTCACAAGTGCATGGTTGGAGCTGCCTCAATACTGATCGGAACGAAAGAAAGGCAGCGCAGCTCTCAGATCAACTTTCTCCATTCAAATCATACTGATGACAGATCAGATCCTAGAGGGATATTACCACTTGACTATAAATATTTAGGCAGTTGTCTAATCCAATAATAATGCACCAAATAAGATTTGTCATCATTGCACATGTTACACATGAAATATTGAGGCAAAAACCTACAATTATAAAAATATAACTAATTGAACATCAAATCAATTTAGATTACTGAAACAGGCATATTTTTTTATATGTAGCCTGTGTTTTATCCTATCCTGTGTGACCTGGCTGGACTCAAGTCAGTTCAACAGGGTGTACAGTTCAAACACATACAGAGTATTAATATATTAGGCAAGGCTCTTTGATTTACATATAAATGTCCCAGAGACCTGCTAGAGTCTAGCCCGTTGTCATAGTCCTGGAGGGCCGATGACACTCTTTCCATAGTCAACAAATCCATGACTTCCATGCTGAAGCACTGTGGTTTACACTCTCTCCAATTCAGAAGTATTGTTGGTTTGACTGATAGGAAAGCCAGTACAGTGATATGTTGCGTGGTTCTAGGTTGGATATTGTCAACCCTACTTCCTAGCAGGCACACTACAGGACAGACAACATATCTACCTCAGTCCAAAAAATGTTGACGTCTGGACATTTCCATAAAATATGCATTTGTGTACCAACCTCACCGCAGCCATGCCAACACAATTCTGAAAGGCTTTGATTTAAAAAAAAAAAAAAAAAAAAATCTACCTGTGAGGTGTAATATAAGCCTATGTAAGACCATTTGAATAATTTTACACCTTACAGTTAGTTGGATATCAATGTTTTTCCATATTGCATCCCACTGTACTGCAGTGAGAGATACACCCAAGTCCTGTTCCCAATGTAACGGAGTAGGGATGTTGCTGTTTGTACAAGGTGGAAACCGTTCCTTTCCAATTAGCAGCACCCCTTTTTTATTTGACCTTTATTTAACCAGGCAAGCCAGTTAAGAACACATTCTTATTTTCAATGACTGCCTAGGAACAGTGGGTTAACGGCCTGTTCAGGGGCAGAACGACAGATCAGGGGTTTGAACTTGCAACCTTCCGGTTCCTAGTCCAACTCTCTAACCACAAGGCTACCCTGCCGCCCCCTTAGTTTGTTGTCCATCACTTTTAGATCCCACATCAACACCATGAGGAAATAGATTATCGATTTAAGTTGCAAATAAGGTAGAAATGCCATATTATTTAAGCCAAACTCTGCTATCAACTCTTTAAAATGGTTTGACATCACCATCCCTTACCCCACCTGACTGATGTTTTGGCATAGCCAGGTAATATTAGCCAATGTCTTTCTCCCTGTAGTAAACAAGGGGTTGTTCCATATTGGACATGAGGGATGCTGCATAGATAACCTTTATGAAGTATCTTTGCCACATCACATGAAAACTCAAGTGGCTTATCTTACAGTAGCACTTGGGGTAATACCATAATGATTATATAGAGATAATGATGATATAGAGATCAAATTACTGTCACAAGACAAGTAATACAAATAAACAGGAACAGCTAATCCACACTTGCTTCTTGACATGGACAGTGTATGGTTAATTATTGGTTTCTTATCTTTCCACAATAAGCCAGAAAATAAACTACACATCTCTTTAAACCAGTACTGAGAGAATTGAAGGGGTACAGAGGACATAAGGAACGGTAGCCTAGGGAGTATGTTCTTTATCAACTCTGCTCGTCCCTATAGTGCTAAAAGGTAGAACTGTCAATCTCTTAACGTCATCCCTAATGAGCTGTAGGACCCTTGGTATCGTACAGCTGGGATTTGACAGTGTTAGTATGATAGAGTATAAGTTGGTTTTGAAGTCATGACCACTCAGTGATACCACTTATATCCCCCCTAGACTGTTTTAATGCGGTCATCTCGGTTTCCATTGCAATATTTTTTTCTCAATTATTATCCTTTGCTCATTTGTAACAAAGACATTTGCAACTTCGTATTTGTAGTCAACTTTGTTCTGAAGTTATCTGCGGTCAGAAACATCTTGATTCTATGTTTAGCGGAGAGCTTGTGTATAAAGTGACGCAGATGGGCAAAAAAAAAGCATCCAACGATGAACACTCAGTAAATAATGAGCGGTTTCAAGTCCAATTTTAGTAACAATGGTTTTGGGAAACCGCTGAGCTTGTACAAAGCTCCAACAATGAACTTAGTCTTAAGATGCATTTGGGAAACTGGGCCATTACATTTAAGAAATTTAGCAGACACAGGAGCAATACGGGTATGACAGACTTTTCACCTAGTGGGTTTGGAACCAGCGACCTTTCGGTTACTGGCCCAATGCTCTAAAATCACTAGGCTACCTGCCACCCCAAATGGGACATGTTCAAGAAGTCACATGAGAGGTGGAAAGATCTCCAGCTCACTCAAAGGTACCAAATCATCAGAAGGTATATTAACAATGACATAGGAGTCAAAGGTCAAAAGAGAATCCTAACTAGAATGTTTGAGCAAGGAAGTGTCAAAAGCACCAATAAAGCATTGTAGCGCAACAGGCATAAGCAGGAGTACCAGCTGAAGTTGTCCTCCCACTTGTACTGTTGCCCTCTTAAGTCGTTGAATCTGTGAACGTTACTGCCATTCAATTGAGTTGATTGTAGCAATTTGATTCTGTAGCAGGTTACAAACACAGCAAAGGGAAGGATTGATGTAACTCACCATGCGGGACACTGATATCGGAGGCCTGTGGGTCCTGCTCATGAAGAGCCTCCTGAGGACCACCTTGTTGAAGGGAGCAGTGGAGCGACGGGCCAGGAATCTGTAAAGCTGTGGGGAAGAGAACATAAACATTTATTAAGTAGAAAGTATTGACTACTCAATGTAAAATGTTAACAAGGGTTACTCTTGAGCTATGTGCTGCATAGATTTTACAATTAACCAAAAAAAGTATAACATTAAGATGGGAAAATCAACAACGTAGTTGTCGGACTACTTGTTTACATGACAATGCCTTAATGTTAACTTGAATCAATGTATAAAGGTTGTGACACTTACCTTGACCAGGAGCCTCAGGTAGATATCCTGACTCTTGGGCTCCTTTCGGTGCACCTTGCGGTCCTTGTTGTGTCGGATGTCGACTCCCTGGGAATAGATGGTGCAGGTAAATACATGCAAACTTGCCATTCGCGCACTGATCAATTGAAAACCAAATCATTAGTTACACATTGTTTATGACACTTCTGATCACTGTACCAGGAAAAGTACCGTTGCATGCTTCTGAACCCTATGCTTTATGGCTAGGCCTCAAACGACTGTAACGTTAGTAGACGTGGTCTGTGTAACTCATACCTAAACAGCACACAAATCAATCATACCCAACTTGAATTTGGCGGCATACCGTTTAGCATAACGTTGCAGTCTCATACACAGCGGCTAACTAGTGAGACAGTGGAGTAACATAGTTCACCAACACTGGTCAAATAGCACGTTTTCATTTAGGGCCATCAACCTAGTCAGATATCCGATACATTCGGCCTTGGAAAAGCCTCAAAACGAAGATACAAAAGTTCCCGAAATTTCTCGAACAGCAGTACCATTATCTTGTGTCTAAATTACACGCAGTCTTTCAGTAATTAGTGAAAATACCAGGTAGCAAGCTAGCTACTGTGACGCTAACCCCCGGTAGAGAAGGACTGAACTGTATCGCTAAAACGCCAAATAGTATGTCAATACCATTAGGAATTCAAACCAAAGACATCAAGGCAAATATTTACATAGAAATGGTTGAGTTGTGCTACTGTAAAAGTGAGGATGGACTTAGATTATCAAGTCGGAGCATTAACGATGTTTTCAGAATCTGTACCTACCATCTTAGACTCAGAATGGAAAGGAAAAAGGAAGGGTCGCTGTCTCGCGATAAACACATCTCCGCGATTACGGAGGTCACACGCGTTTTCGTTGGCTATTTTGCTATTACTTCCTGTGTGATCATCACGTCGTCCAAAAGTTATTATATTTATATTTTATGTTATTCTATTCGTTAATTAATTTAATCCATTCATCATTTGTGTATATGCTAGTGTGAAGTGACTTTCTAACCAATAAAACCACTATGTGAAAAACAAATTACATTTCAAAATACAGTAGTCTATTATATTTTACCATGTGATTTACATACA
The DNA here is from genome assembly GCF_002021735.2 of Oncorhynchus kisutch. Classification (NCBI taxonomy): domain Eukaryota; kingdom Metazoa; phylum Chordata; class Actinopteri; order Salmoniformes; family Salmonidae; genus Oncorhynchus; species Oncorhynchus kisutch. The sequence goes on along the minus strand of NC_034175.2, from coordinate 4,442,386 downwards.
ATTAATAGGCAATTTTATTAACAGAACAGAACATTTAACTAGTTTCTCCTTGTAATTTGTCAGGCTCTTTATTTTTGAACTTTATAAAATATTTAAATATGTATGTTTTTGTGTCAGAAAAAAATGCATTTCTCAAATATACAGTACCAGTTAAAAGTTTGGACACACCTCCTCATTCAAGGGTTTTTCTTTATTTGTACTATTTTCTACATTGTAGAATAATAGTGAAGACCTCAAAACTATGAAAAAATGCATATGGAATCATGTAGTAACCCAAAAAAGTTTTGATGACAACTTTGCACACTCTTGGCATTCTCTCAACCAACTTCATGAGGTAGTCACCTGGAATACATTTAAATTAACAGGTGTGACTTGTTTTTATTTTTAGTAATTTATTTATTTAACCTTTAATTAACTGTGTTAAAAGTTCATTTCTGGAATTTCTGTCCTTCTTAATGCGATTGTGCCAATCAGTTGTGTTGTGACAAGGTAGGGGTGGTATACAGAAGTTAGCCCTATTTGGTACAAGACAAGGTCCATATTATGGCAAGAACAGCTCAAATAAGCAAAGCGAAATGACAGTCAATCATTACTTTAAGACGTGAAGGTCAGTCAATGCGGAACATTTCAAGAACTTTTAAAGTTTCTTCAAGTGCAGTCGCAAAAACCATAAACTATGATGAAACTGGTTCTCATGAGGACCACCACAGGATAGGAAGACCCAGAGTTACCTCTGCTGCAGACGAAAAGTTCATTACAATTATTTGCACTTCAGATTGCAGCCCAAATAAATCCTTCACAGAGTTCAAGTAGCAGACGCATCTCAACATCAACTGTTCAGAGGACACTGCGTGATCAGGCCTTCATGGTCGAATTGGTGCAAAGAAACCACTACTAAAGGACACCAATAAGAAGAAGAGACTTGTTTGGGCAAGAAACACGAGTACAAGCGAGTCTCGTGGAAATTTGTCCTTGTGTCTGAGTTTTGGTTCCAACCGCCGTGTCTTTGTGAGATGCAGAGTAGGTGAACGGATGATCTCCGCATGTGTGGTTCCCACCGTGAAGCATGGAGGAGGAGGTGGGATGGTGTAGGGGTGCTTTGCTGTTGACACTTTCATTGATTTATTTAGAATTCAAGGCACACTTAACCAGCAAGCCTACCACAGCATTCTGCAGCGATTCGCTATCCCATCTGGTTTTCCCTTAGTGGGACTATCATTTGTTTTTCAACAGGACAATGACCCAAAACACACCTCCAGGAATGTAAGGGAGAGAGTGATGGAGTGCTGCATCAGATGACCGGGGTTCCACAATTACCCAACCTCAACCCAGTTGAGATGGTTTGGGATGAGTTGGACCACAGAGTGAAGGAAAAGCCGCTAACAAGTGCTCAGCATATGTGGGAACTCCTTCAAGCTGGTTGGCTGTTGGAAAAGCATTCCAGGTGAAGCTGGTTAAGAGAATGCCAAGAGTGTGCAAAGCTGTCATCAAGGCGAAGGGTGGTTACTTTGAAGAATCTAACATCTATTTTGATTTGTTCAACACTTTTTTGGTTACTACATGATTCCGTATGTGTTATTTCATAGTTTTGAGGTCTTCACTATTTTCTACAATGTAAAAAATAGTACTATTAAAGAAAAAACCTTGTATGAGAAGGTGTGTCCAAACTTTTGACTGGTACTGTACATATACAGTGGGGAGAACAAGTATTTGATACACTACCGATTTTTAAGGTTTTCCTACTTACAAAGCATGTAGAGGTCTGTAATGTTTATCATAGGTACACTTCAACTGTGAGAGACAGAATCTAAAACAAAATCCAGAAAATAACATTGTATAATTTTAAAATAATTAATTTGCATTTTATTGCGTGACATAAGTATTTGATCACCTACCAACCAGTAAGAATTCCGGCTCTCACAGACCTGTTAGTTTTTCTTTAAGAAGCCCCCCTGTTCTCCACTCATTACCTGTATTAACTGCACCTGTTTGAACTCGTTACCTGTATAAAAGACACCTGTCCACACACTCTCCCAAACAGACTCCAACCTCTCCACAATGGCCAAGACCAGAGAGCTGTGTGATAAAATTGTAGACCTGCACAAGGGTGGGATGGGCTACAGGACAATAGGCAAGCAGCTTGGTGAGAAGGCAACAACTGTTGGCGCAATTATTAGAAAATGGAAGAAGTTCAAGATTATGGTCAATCACCCTCGGTCTGGGGCTCCATGCCAGATCTCACCTCGTGGGGCATCAATGATCATGAGGAAGGTGAGGGATCAGCCCAGAACTACATGGCAGGACCTGGTCAATGACCTGAAGAGAGCTGGGACCACAGTCTCAAAGAAAACCATTAGTAACACACTACTCCGTCATGGATTAAAATCCTGCAGTGCACGCAAGGTTCCCCTGCTCAAGCCAGCGCATGTCCAGGCCCGTCTGAAGTTTGCCAATGGCCATCTGGATGATCCAGAGGAGGAATGGGAGAAGGTCATGTGGTCTAGAGATTAGAGATTTTTGGTCTAAACTCCACTCGCTGTGTTTGGAGGAAGAAGAAGGATGAGTACAACCCCAAGAACACCATCCCAACCGTGAAGCATGGAGGTAGAAACATCATTCTTTGGGGATGTTTTTCTGCAAAGGGGACATGATGACTGCACCATATAGAGGGGAGGATGGATTTTTTAAAACCTTTATTTTACTAGGCAAGTCAGTTAAGAACAAATTCTTATTTTCAATGACGGCCTAGGAACAGTGGGTTAACTGCCTGTTCAGGGGCAGAACGACAGATTTGTACCTTGTCAGCTCTGGGATTAGAACTTGCAACCTTTCGGTTACTAGTCCAATGCTCTAACCACTAGGCTACCCAACAACCTCCTTCCCTCAGTAAGAGCATTGAAGATGGGTCGTGGCTGGGTCTTCCAGCATGACAATGACCCGAAACACACAGCCAGGGCAACTAAGGAGTGGCTCTGTAAGAAGCATCTCAAGGTCCTGGAGAGACCAAGGCAGTCTCCAGACCTGAACCCAATAGAAAATCTTTGAAGGGAGCTGAAAGTCACTATTGCCCAGTGACAGTCCCGAAACCTGAAGGATCTGGAGAAGGTCTGTATGGAGGAGTGGGCCAAAATCCCTGCTGAAGTGTGTGCAAACCTGGTCAAGAACTACAGGAAACCTATGATCTCTGTAATTGCAAACAAAAGTTTCTGTACCAAATATTAAGTTCTGCTTTTCTGATGTATCAAATACTTATGTCATGCAATAAAATGCAAATTAATTACTTAAAAATCATACAATGTGATTTTCTGGATTTTTGTTTTATATTCCGTCTCTCTCAGTTGAAGTGTACCTATGATAAAAATTACAGACCTCTACATGCTTTGTAAGTAGGAAAACCTGCAAAATCGGCAGTGTATCAAATACTTGTTCTCCCCACTGTATACATATATATATATATATATACTGCTCAAAAAAATAAAGGGAACACCAAAATAACACATCCTAGATCTGAATGAATGAAATATTTGTATTAAATACTTTTTTCTTTACATAGTTGAATGTGCTGACAACAAAATCACATACAAATTATCAATGGAAATCAAATTTATCAACCCATGGAGGTCTGGATTTGGAGTCACACTCAAAATTAAAGTGGAAAACCACACTACAGGCTGATCCAACTTTGATGTAATGTCCTTAAAACAAGTCAAAATGAGGCTCAGTAGTGTGTGTGGCCTCCACGTGCCTGTATGACCTCCCTACAACACCTGGGCATGCTCCTGATGAGGTGGACAACTCCTGGACAGTCTGTGGTGCAACGTGGCGTTGGTGGATGGAGCGAGACATGATGTCCCAGATGTACTCAATTGGATTCAGGTCTGGGGAACGGGCGGGCCAGTCCATAGCATCAATGCCTTCCTCTTGCAGGAACTGCTGACACACTCCAGCCACATGAGGTCTAGCATAGTCTTGTATTAGGAGGAACCCAGGGCCAACCGCACCAGCATATGGTCTCACAAAAGGTCTGAGGATCTCATCTCTGTACCTAATGGCAGTCAGGCTACCTCTGGCGAGCACATGGAGGGCTGATGCGGCCCCCCCAAAGAAATACCACCCCACACCATGACTGACCCACCGCCAAACTGGTCATGCTGGAGGATGTTGCAGGCAGCAGAACGTTCTCCACGGCATCTCCAGACTCTGTCACGTCTGTTACATGTGCTCAGTGTGAACCTGCTTTCATCTGTGAAGAGCACTGGGCGCCAGTGGCGAATTTGCCAATCTTGGTGTTCTCTGTGTTGGGCTGTAAGCACAACCCCCACCTGTGGATGTCGGGCCCTCATACCACCCTCATGGAGTCTGTTTCTGACCGTTTGACACATGCACATTTGTGGCCTGCTGGAGGTCATTTTGCAGGGCTCTGGCAGTGCTCCTCCTGCTCCTCCTTGCACAAAGGCGGAGGTAGCGGTCCTGCTGCTGGGTTGTTGCCCTCCTACGGCCTCCTCCACGTCTCCTGATGTACTGGCCTGTCTCCTGGTAGCGCCTCCATGCTCTGGACACTACGCTGACAGACACAGCAAACCTTCTTGCCACAGGTCGCATTGATGTGCCATCCTGGATGAGCTGCACTACCTGAGCCACTTGTGTGGGTTGTAGACTCCGTCTCATGCTACCACTAGAGTGAAAGCACCGCCAGCATTCAAAAGTGACCAAAACATCAGCCAGGAAGCATTGGAACTGAGAAGTGGTCTGTGGTCACCACCTGCAGAACCACTCCTTTATTGGGGGTGTCTTGCTAATTGCCTATAATTTCCACCTGTTGTCTATTCCATTTGCACAACAGCATGTGAAATTTATTGACTTGGAGTTACATTGTGTTGTTTAAGTGTTCCCTTAATTTTTTTGAGCAGTGTATATATATATATATTTGCTTTCATTTAGCAGATGCTCTTATCCAGAGTGACTTACAGGAGCAATTAGGGTTAAGTGCCTTGCTCAAGGGCATATCAACAGATATATCACCTCGTAGGCTCGGGGATTCGCACCAGCGACCTTCCAGTTAGTGGCCCAACGCTCTTAACTGCAAGGCCATCATGCAAAGATGAAAAACACATTCTTTAAAATAACTACTTTAATCAAGTTATAAGCGTGCAGCACATAAAAGCTATTCAATTAAATAGTTGTCACAATTTTGTCATCCAATAACATCCATATCAGTGAGAGGGGGGTCTGGTTTGTGTATCATCTTTCTGCTGTCTGAAATGGCACAGGAATACTGTCCACACCAGCGTGATGCCACCCACAAACACTGTACGAGCAACTGGGGGAACCAGGGAGAAATTCAATGCCTGAGAGATGGGGAGAGAGAGAGAGAGAGAGAGAGAGAGAGAGAGAGAGAGAGGGGGAGAGAGAGACAGAGAGAGATGGAGAGAGAGAGAGAGAATCAGTGTGTGTGTGTGTGTGTGTATGCATATAATGTGTTATTGTTTCTACCTGCATTGTTGACCAGTAGACCACTCCAGTCTGTCATACCCAACAAAAGAGAGGGAGACAGAGTTTATTTTTATTTTTACAGGGACAGTGCACATTAATCAACATTTCAGTAAAAGTGCCGGTTTTAGCCAGCCAGCCGGCTAATTTTCAACCGCAGGTTATTAAAAACAATTACAATATAGACAATAGCAACATAGAACAAGCAAGACATAGCAACATAGGACAAGCAAGACATAGCATACAGACAGAGCAACATAAAACAAAAAGCAGCAAGACAAAATTCATAAAAGCAACAAAGTGTTTCCAACACCTCACAAGCTACAGACAACAGACAACATGGAGAGCGGCAACACACAGCTAGGGACCATGTTCACAAATCTGATTGACCTTTAGCCATGTCTTCAAGCATTTTGTGAAAGTGTGATATGTGGTGTAGTTATGTGTGTCTGATGGCAGTGTATTCCAGACATGGGAAGCTCTCACAGAGAATGCAGATTTACTAAAGGTGCTTTTCCTTAGGGGAACTATACAGTCACCTCTCATGGCAGACCTTGTGGATCTGCTGCCATATGTCTGGGTTTTCTGTTTAACAAAAATATTGAGTGGAGGGGGAGCCAGGCCATTGAGGATCTTGAATACAAGACATGCGTCGGTGTATTGCACAAGATTTTCCCAACTCAAGAGCTCATGCTTTCTAAGGATGTGACAATGATGATGGCTATTGGGCTTCCTATCAAGCACTTTGAGAGCCTGTTTGTAGACAGACTGAATAGGTTTTAATGTTGTACAGCAAGCTTGGGCCCAACTAGTCAAGCAGTATGTTAAGTGGGGGAGTATCATAGATTTGAAGTACAGTTTTGCTACCTCTGTAGTCAAACAATTTCGTATAAATCGGAAATTAGCTAGGTTGAATTTGGTTATTTGAATGACCTTTTTCACATGCTTTTTAAAAGAGAGGTTGGAATCAAGTATGATGCCAAGGTACTTAAAATCGGATACCACCTGGAGCTTCTCCCCTGACACATAGACATCTGGCTCAGTAGCATCTGTTGCCCTCTTTGTGAAGAACATGCAAACAGTTTTTTTCACATTGAGATGCAAACACGAGTCACTGAGCCACTTTGTAACCTGGACCATTACAGTAGTGAGTTCTTGTGCAGCTTGTTGTTTGCTCTTTGCATGCACATATATCACTGTATCATCTGCATACATTTGAACTTCAGACCCAGTACAGACAGAAGGCAGATCATTAATGTACAGGCTGAACAGGAGGGGCCCCAGTATTGACCCTTGGGGCACGCCCACATCATAGCTACGAGTGGGCGACAGCTCATTGCTCACTCTGACACACTGAGTTCTGCCTTCAAGGTATGATTTCATCCATCTCAAGGCATCAGGGGAAAAGTTGAACTTGGACAATTTTGTGATGAGAATCTCATGGTTAACAGTATCAAAAACCTTCCTTAGGTCCAGAAACACAGCCCCAACAGAGACCATTAATGTGACCTAGACTTTCCTCTCTTCCTTCAGCAACTAATTCATGCTCTGCATCCTTACCTTGTATGAAGTCCAGAATTTCTCCCTCCAGTTTTCCAATGGGTCCTCTTTGTTTTCTAATACACTAAGACCTTAAAAAGAGTAACTCATATTATAGAACAATGTTTAAGCCTTACACATTGGAAGTTATATCACACCAACACACACGTGTAGCACTTGGGGATGTGTGAAACTTACTCCTCAGCCACACACACACACACACACACACACACACACACACACACACACACACACACACACACACACACACACACACACACACACACACACACACACACACACACACACACACACACACACACACACACACACACACACACACACACACACACCTATGAAGAAGGCACTGATAGTAGCGGGGGCAGCAACCAGTTGATCCAGCACTACCTTCCCTGACACCTTTTTGGCCCCTCCCCCTGGCAACATCCTCTCCAGACCCTTCAGCCAATGGTAGTTGAAATTGGCATGGAAACAGAACCCAACAAAGGCCACTCGTGCGGTCTGGGACCAGTCAATATCAGCCCATGTTGTGACACTTTTAGTACCAGTGGAAATATTGGTTCCCTCCATGTTAAGCTTGGCCCCCTCTGAGTCATGGATGATGTGTGTTCCCTTGTCTGTGTTTAATCCTCCACTCTGTTTCCCTCCAAGCATGCTTTGCTGTATGAGGTCCGCGGATGCGAACAGGGTTGTGTATCCGACCACATTGCTGATGTAGGGGTGGGCCTTAAACAAGGCCCAGGCTCGACTCATGGTTACTGGTGAATTCAGGGGAGAAACAAAGTGTTAACATTATGGAATAAGAAAGAAAACATTCCTTATGACTAATGAATTATATTACACTTACTTATAGGCTATCAGCATCACAAGCTAGATTCAATGATCAGTTTATTTTGGATAAAAGTGGACTTTTGATTTCGTTACATTATCCCACCCAATCCTCAAATCCAGTGGGCTATGATAGATAAATTAAACAAAATAACCTTGTTGTTTTGCCTTGTCAAATTGAGCTCTGACTCCTTGCTTTAGACAAAGAGAGAGACAACTTACCTTACAACTTAGCTGTCTCATCCACCGCTTGGAACACAGCAGTGGCAGAGGCACAAGATTCACAGTGCTTGCTGCTGGAGGACAAGGAAGGGTGGGTCAATGGAATTCTCAGCCAATAAGAGGCAGGTTCTCAGAGGTCAGAGAGGTCTGCTTGGCTGGTCAAAGTTCTGTCAGAGGGAGTGTGATTAGGCTTTACCTAGTAGCCTTCATTTGCAATGAAAGCATGTGAGAAAAGCACAGATGGGGAAAGCAGGAGGGAGAGTGAATGGATACATGGAGGAAAAGAGGTAGAGGGATACAGAATGTAGTGTTCAGAACATGAATTAGACAGATCTGATGAATAGCAAGAGTTGTCATACTGGTACAATACTACCAATCAACCTAAATTTGAATTAATTTTTTATTTTACCTTTATTTAACCAGGCAAGTCAGTTAAGAACAAATTCTTATTTTCAATGACGGCCTAGGAACAGTGGGTTAACTGCCTGTTCAGGGGCAGAACGACAGATTTGTACCTTGTCAGCTCGGGGGTTTGAACTCGCAACCTCCCGGTTACTAGTCCACCGCTCTAACCACTAGGCTACCCTGCACCACTAGTGCTACTACCACTATGCTTTTAAAGTAGCCTACTGTACTAGCCTATTAAATGCAGGACATTTGACTGATGCACTCAGATCGTGTGTGTTTATAACTGACTTTGGTGGGAGAATGGTATTACGTTTCTCAACACATTCCCATTCATTGCCACAGCCATGTGTATGTGGCTACTTGCTGCAAAACTGCCAATAGTGACAACAAAGATCCACACTCCTACTCTTTACTGCTGGAAAAGGGTTATGGGTGATGTCACTTACCAAAGTAATGGTCCACAGTATAAGTCAGCAAATCTATACCAACATGCCGTTTCCCAAAGTCAGAGTCGACCCTCTGGTCTCACGCATGTGGCTGCACTAAAAATAGATGCCACTCCTGAAACCACACTTCCCTCCTTTGGTTACATGTGGTAAGTTGAATTTACAATGATAAGCACAGTGTATATATTTAAAGGAATAGTTCACCCCAAACTCCCAATTACATGGAATAAGATGGTGGCAATCATTTCCGCTCCCACTTTGGGATGGAGGCCTATAGATTTTCCTATTTGAAATAACACACACACACACACACTACCCGTTATTCAGTTATGCGGTGAGGATAGTCTATTCATTCGCTGTGCTGCCATAGATATGTAAAATAGAGTGCTAGGACAGACCTCTGCAGACCCTCAAGGGCAATGTGCCATTAGCAACCACCTCAGCTCTGAGCTCAGAAAATGTGATAATGAACAGCTTGTTAAGTACCTCAACTGGTGCGTTGTGTCTTTCAGTAGTTAACAAGCTGCCTTTAGTGTTCCTCACAATGGAGATGTGCGCCTACGCTTCTACAAGCAGTTGACTTCTCAGATAATTGCCCTCTTTCTTGTCTCTGTCTCTCATCCCTCACTTCCCCAGCCACTCTTCATTTGTCAGGCTGCTCTGTCTCAGAGCAGGGGCTTGATGTGTGACGTTCAGCATTGAGTCATTGAGACACATACACACACACAATCAGCCACGAAACCCCACCTCTCTCTCCATCTGTACCTCAACCTGTCTTTCTGACACATTATTGGGAGTCAGTCTACAGAGCTAGAAATAGACACAGCAGTGCCAAGGTGAGTTTTCTTTGTATTGTTCTATATTGTAGAATAGTTTTTGTTTAATAAGTGGTTTTGATGGTCCAGCTTGTTGGAGCATGACGCTGGCATCCCTAATGTTATGGGTTTGATTCTTGAATGGACCGTTATTCTGTCTGCTAAATGACCATTATTTCATCATTCCAATTACACCTTGGACAGAATCTTCCCTGAAAAGAGTCGGCTGGACCAATTATTAGAGGGTTTTGGTTATTGTTTTAAACCAATGTAATATCTGAACAATTATGGGATACCCTAATATGTTACAGGAGTGCCCAGCCCACTTGTGTGGGTTTTGTTTCTGTAGGTCAGTTTAAGACTTAGTGAAGTTGTTGTAGTTTCACAATTGTGGCAACAGATTTCATGTCTAATGCAGGTTGACATTTTTGTTGTTGTTGCATTCTGGTGTTCCACTGAAAATGTGAAAGTGAATAATTCTAACTTAGACATTGTAGATAGGCCTTCAAGATTACACTACGAGTTTCCCACCTTTCAATGGTTCTGTTACAAGTCATATCTGCTGCCACTTCTAGTGGTATATGCTCCCATATGGTGGGAAGCTCACAAGAAATGTCTTTGGACTTAAGGAAACTCATATTTGACCTTATCCCCCTCTCCTAATGTTGAAACCTCTGTTACCCCTCCCACCTCATCCTTCTCTCTCACCACATCCCCGATTAACACCCCAGACCTGTTACTCCCCCCTCCCTTCTCCTCCTTCCAGCCATGCGTCCATCCAACTCTGTGACCTTTGAACCCAGGGTGGAGCGAGGTGTTCCCTGGGGTCGCGACCTCTTTACCTTTGTGACATCAGCAGCAGGCCACATGATGCGGACACTCCAGAGACCAAGGAAGAACAGGCCATCCAAACGTCAAGTCAACCACCGGCGCTTCCTACACAACATGATCCAGAGGTGTGTGTGTACCGTATGTGTTTCTGGTGAGAGTGAGTGCCATTATAAGATGCCTTAAACTGAAATGTTATACTGCCCCTTCTCTCAAACAGGAAGTTTGCAGAGATAGAGGCAGCCAATCACCAGCTTGTGTCTGTTCTCTTCTCAACGGAGGTAGCGAATAGCGACACACCTTCCCCATCACGACAGCCAATAACCACTGACCAATCTAACAGCACCTCTAAAGAAGGTATTCTCTCTTTAATTATCCAGGTGACTTGATGCATAAATTAAGCAAACTGGGCTCCTATGATGTTTATACTTATCTTCACCTTTTGTCCTTTCTCCTCCCTCTGAATGAACCCCCATGTTGACTCAGACTCCCCTCCAGCTCCTGTAAGTGCAGAAGCAAACCTTTCCCTTTGTTCACATGAAACTGAAGCCCTTGCAACAGAACAGAAAGACCCTGGAGCCCAATGGAGGAGACTCAACCCCAAACATCTCCAAATGGACCAGTCCAACAGCAACACTCCAAGTAAAGGAACATACCAAATGACTCATAAACAGTGGGGCAGAACAGAAAATCAAACTGACTATAGATCATCCATAACATCAGAGAAAACCATTGTCTTAGAACAAGAGGAGGAACACTTTCACACAGAACCCTTCAGTTGTGATGTCACTTCAGAGGAGAGCCTTTATAGCTGGATAGACAGCATTAGAGAGAAATATGAAACACAACTCAGACACGACTCAAATTCAAATATCACGGCCCCAACTCAAAACCAGAGGGCCCTACCTCTAAACTTGGATACCTCAACTTTCAACCCAACACCCCTCTCCCCCGGACTCTCCCCTCTGTCCCTAGATTCCTGTGATTTTGGGGTCACAACGGTCGCAGACAACTCCGCTTGCTTCCAGTCCCTAAACAATATGGCAGACAGTGACACAGTGGAGAGCCAGAGAATGGACATGTTGAACCTGTGGGACTCAGAGGTTGAACCACAGAATGATGGGGACCCGCCGGCCCATCTAGAGACCATCTGGGGGTATCCTGGTGATGGGAGGAGCCTAGGTGATAAGGCACACGTTGATGACATCACGTATCTGAACCAATCCGAAAATTTCATAGAGAAGTTGATGCTCCACACCAGCAGCAGTAGGAGTGACGGTAGATCTGAGATGGAGAGGATTGACTGTGATGGAGGGCAGTATAAATACGGATCTGGATACGGATGTTCTATCGATCCAGTAACAGCCATAAGAGACTTCATTAGTGGCCAGGGCAGCTCACAGTGTATGTTGGAGAGTGCTGTGGGAAGACAAGGTACAGATAGGCAGTTCACCTGTTTAAATACTAACCCAAACCAACTGTCCACCTCTGTAGGCTACCCTTGTGACTTCCCAGACCCCAACATCCTTCAGAGGTCTTGTCCCCAACAAGATGGTACCTTCTCATTCGTGAATGATGATATGAATCAGAGTTGTATTCCCTTTGAGGGAGTGGCCAGATCCTTCCCGGCCCCAGTTCACACCCCTCATCCACATCAGGTTCTGACCCCGCCCCTGGAAGATGATTGGCTGTTCACTGATATCATGGGGGCCCATCAGTGTGAGTAGTGGGTCCCGCTACTGCCCAAATTGGCTGCAGTGCCACTAACAAGGGGGAATGATACTTCACCTTATAAATGATCTATTGTGGTTTGACTGTATTACTGTATTCACTTCTTTATGTGTGTCATGTTAACTTATTGATAAATGGTGAAACGTATTAAATAAGTCAGTGTTAGTCTCTCCTTACATTAAATTACAGTAAATGTGTACATGTAACTGAGTGTTCACAAATTGAAACACACAAAATGTCAAAACCAACAACATATATTAAAGTTCACCCCAGTCAGATAAGTTTTATAATTACAGCATCAAACAAAAAATGATAATAAACAACACATTTCCAAAATGTTCCATTTCCACAGAAGCCATAAAAGAAAGAAAATCAACAAAATTATAACACCTTTGAAAAAGCACCGTCTCTACAGAGGCACAGACACTTCAGTTCTCTGATCACATTCCAGGGGTCAGCCTTCAACCTCCTCAAACCAACCTTCCTACTACTTCCCCTGAAGACCAAAACTAGATAGTTTAAAATGTAGTGATCTTAATTTTCACAACTTTAAAGTGACAGTTTGCATCCAAATAACATTTAAAACATCTGCTCAGATCTTTGACAAATCAGTTAGATTTACATATAAAATCTGCATAATCTCCAGAGATGGGACTGACTGTGAACCAATGCCAGCCACTGATACTGCCGGAGTCTGCCCTCTATTGGTGCATATGTAAAGTGCAGCATTTACAGTAACTTACAAAAAAAGTACATTTTGCCAAATAAATCACATGAAGAGGAAGAAAAAAAAGACCAAATACATGTCGTCATTTTTTCTGTAATCAAAATACTAATAGAACTCATTGTTAATTCAAAGATCCCATGTCCTCATTAGGCTGCTAGTTCTGAAGATCTGACTGTTTCTATAGTACTGTCATGAAAAGGATCCAAATGGATCTTGGCTTTGCTCTCCACTGTGTCAAGCTTGACATGAGATAATGATGGGGAACTGTAACTTTGCTCTTTAAACAACCTTTTAGTTGTTCAACCCTGCATGCTTTTCAACGGGAATGTCCTAGTCTTATGTGGAGGGAGATAAATACTCTTCCTACAAGAGCAGACAACCGGGAGACTATGCGGCCAATGCTATAATCAATGGAATGCACCGCCATGCAAATACATAGTGTTTAACTAGACTGAGCAGCGAAACGTCCCTATGTCAAGGTGTCGTGTGTCTGTAAGAACAGTATGTGGACAGGATATTTATTCTCTGTACAGACTTCTGCTGTGTCAGGCAGAGAGGTTCTGGGGCTGAGAGGAGTTCAAATATAAACAATATACACTAACAAAAAGTCTTTGCACTTGTTAAACTTGAATGAATGGTGAATGTTGTTGGAGATTAAAGGGGGCGGGGCATGTATCCTCTAAAACCATATCTTCTAACTGGCTAGAAATCTCCCTGTCTGTCACTTAATGAAAAAACACTTTGGAAGATTCAACCCCTTATGACTTCCGCAAAAACACTATTATGATATAAGCGGAGAGAAGCCTAGAGCGTTACTGTTCTACAATGATCTATACAGAAATTCTGGGTAGAAACAGGGTTTTCTTGGTGCTTCATAGGACAGATCTGAAGACAATGAACTCAACGGAAGTTGCTGGAAAAAGTCCTCCACTTTGGTCTGTTATTCCAGAGGGTAGTTCTATGGATGACAGTGGAAATTCCTCCAACACCCGTCTCAGTCATACTACTCTACTTGAATCTATTCTATTCTACTACGTATACAATAAGTCCCTTTTCTCATCCATACGCCCACCATTTGGTTAAACACAAAAGCTTTGTTCCATAAATATATTACACAATGAATGAATTAAAAAAAACAATATTACAATGTACAATATGTCTGTTTGATAAACACAAAAGATATGGATGCTTATGATATGTTGAGAATGACTAGCAGTCTTAAAACACCAACATTACGTCTTCAACTTTCACATGTTCCTGTTCTCTGTAAGAGATTCCAGTGTCCTGCTCCACAGGTGAGTTCTGATGTAGTGTTGGTTACTGTCTTAAATGTCTGTCATCTCTCTGTCCAATATATTTCCAGTGCATTCCCTACTAACCAAGACCTACAAACTTCCCTAACATCCTGATACACTGTCAAATAGAACAACCAATACCCCATCCAGGAATTATTCAACAACACAAGTCTACATAGATAGACAGATGTTGTTAACCACAATCTACCTAGTAATTGTGATTCTGTTCTTAACCTCTCTCTATTGCCATGGTTGCAGTATGTGTGAGGCCCTGCCTTCCTTTCCATCAGTGCCAGTGACACCATACCAGTATGTCATCTACCAATGATATGTCTGAACAGACTGGAAACAATACAAAAAACAACCAGCGGCAATAAATAATGGAGGATTTTGCTCATATTCAGACTGATATAAATGACATAGATTCAACTGCATGTATTTATAAGAAGCGATATGTTAAATACTTAAAGAAACTATCTACCTACTGTATATCTACCTACTGTATCTATCTACCTACTGTATATATCTACCTACTGTATACCTACCTATGCAATCCATTGGCCTAACTACAGTAACTACCAATCTGTCTCAATCCAAAAAGGTCAATGAATGTCTAGATAACCCATATCAGAGCACAGCACCTGAAGACAGACTGCATGATTTGTTTTGCAATAGTGTTTGATGCAACTGCAACAACATGTTTGGTTGTCATCGCTTCTCATGACAAAAGATAGCAACATTTCATCATCTTATGACAATCATAAGATGGATTGATAAGGTCTACGATGATGTCGGTGTTTATGCCCTAGCCAGTTTCACCAGTATGTGTGATGATGGAGTGAAATATCATCAGTCTTTTTCTATAGAAACTTGACGCTGGCTTCATTCTTCGTTGTGCATACAACAGCAAGGTTGATTTTCATTTTTCATTTCTCTCTCACTTATTAACCCTCTTCCCTGATTGATATTTCCCCCATAAATGACCTAATTCAAACTACAAACAAATTAGTAATATATCCGAAAATACTTCACAGACATTCTGTTTGTTTTCTAAAATAATGTAAAAAATAATAACTTGGCCATAAATTGAAATTCAAGTGAGAGAGAGAAAGATGAACAACTCATGGGAGCTTCTCCCAGGCTTGTTAAGACAGAAGAGCATATCAGCTGTCTTTCACACT